>NC_052487.1:19492989-19555894 GCF_009730915.1 Dioscorea cayenensis subsp. rotundata | reverse complement strand
CCTCCCATTGGCGGGTTCGGCTCGGGCGGGTAGCCCGGCCCTTGGACAGGTCTAAGATAGAGTAAAGAAAGGTAGAGAAATGTTATGAACCATATTTTACTTGGATTGAAGTAAAGTAGGAAGGTCTTGAAATCTTATTGTGTTTGGTTATTGTTTAGAATATAAAAGTCACATAGTAGTATATTATTATATTAATTTTGTATTTAATAAAAAAAGACAATGTGATTATATTTCATTTACAATAATAAAATTAATTAAATAATATTATTAATAACTTAAGTAATATTTCTCAATTTATATAATGCTTCATTTCTTTTATCATTATTTATGTATTATTACTATTATTATTATTATTATTATTATTATTTTTTATTATTTATTTTTTTAATTATAGTTAAAAAAATAAGTGAGGAAGAGATTAAACAATATCATTAATAGTTAAGTAATATTTCTCAATTTATATAACTCTTTATTTTTATAGTTAGACTCACGTGAGATAGTAGATTAAACAATATCATTAATAGATTAAGTAATATTTCTCAATTTATATAACTCTATTTTTTTAATTATTATTTAATTATTATTATTATTTTATTAATTTTTTAAATTATAGTTAGACTAAGTGAGAAAAAGATTAAACAATATTATTAATAGATTACGTAATATTTCCCAATTTATATAACTCTCTATTTTTTGTCATTATTTATTTATTTATTATTATTATTTTATATTATGAAAAAAGAAATTATAGTTACATACAAATTGCTACATCACAACCACCATAACCAACATTGCCATACTTCCTTTCGGCACCACAAACAAAGAAAGCAATTTGTATGTGCATCTCGTGTTGAACAAAATAGAAACACATACCAACCTAGCAATTCTCATTATAATTTGTCATTACAACATTTGCAAATAATATATGACAACCTAGCAATTTGTATGTCCAGTGCATGTTCAACAAAATAGAGTCACATGACAACCTAGCAATTTGTGATATATGACAATTCACTATCACACACAACTCTAAGCATTATTAATACAAATCAAATAGAAACACAATTATAAATCAACAAAAGTGATGAAAATAAGAAAATTCTCCCACTTGGTTTTGGTATTACAACATTTGCAAGTAATTTGTTTTGCCATTACAATAAATAAAAATACCCCTTGGTTTTACCATTACAACATTGGCAAAAAAACACACTTGTAGACATTAACAAAAATATTGTCAAATTCAAGATTGTCTACTACTTCGCACTTGTTTAAGTCTGTAACAAATAAGAAGATAATAATTAGTACAATGTCTAATATTCACAAGTACGCAAAAGGAAAATTTTCGCCAACGATAAATGTTTACCTTTTGTTTTTTCATTCATGTGGTTCTCGATCATAACCCATTGAAGTCAACAATAAAGATTTGCGATGTTTATTTGGACATCCCATTATACCTTCCAACATCTTGGAATCATTGATGAGGAATAAGTAAGCTTTGTTCAGAAAAGGTTGTGAGAACCCTAAATTCACAAGCATGGCCCATACATCAGACGCTTTAATTGAGTTTGTGTTTTGACCAAATGTGTTCAAAATATTGTTGGTCACATTCAACACATTCTTTGATACTTCAACTATTGCCATCGTTGATTGAACAAATGCATTAGACATCGTTTCCACCTCCCTAGAAAACTTGCCATTGTCATCCCGACTATAAGATCTTCTAACCTTCTTCGACCTAGAAGAACTTGGAACTTCGGGGGATGCTTCATCTCCAAGTTCATCATCATGAATTTCTATGTTTTCATTGTCCCCCAAATTCTCTAGGTTTGCTATGTTTTGGGAAACCATAAAATCAATGTCATCAATCGCACCTGAACAAGAACCACCAGATAAATTCATTGAATTTTGACGTTGTCGTCATGCCTTCATTTCGATGACGCGCCTCGACGATAGTCTGCCCGTCAGCCTATCTTGTCCATAAAAGTCGAACCAACTTCTCATAGTTTCTAATACTCTTATTCATCCACTCGCCGCTTTCCGGTTTTGGCATGCACATGAAGAAATGGTAAAAAAATATTATATCTAATAATATAAACATTAACTTACACTTCTATTTGTTAAACAAAGGAAAAAAAAATTACCTTAATTAAGTGTTGCCATACTTCCAGTTCAACATCCCACATTTCCTTTCGTTGGATTCCAAACAAATCCACTCATCCCTGCTTTTTGAAAAAATATCATAAAGCATCTCAGTAAATGCTTCTTTAATGTTTTTTTCATTCGGTTTTGAGCCTTCTCCTTATCTATTGTCTTCTCTGGAAATTTTCCCTTTAACTCATTGACGATGTTATCTAATGCATGTGTTGTGAAGGTGCCGCCAACTCTATTGCTCATTGTTTGTTGATGCAAGTATGCATCACTTAAAGCATCATCCATACTAAAGTTCCAAACACACATGGCATTTCCATCATGAGCATTTGTATTTGTTTTTCTCCTTGGCATATCTCAAACTACAATAACAAAAAACAAAATTAGTATCTTTATATATACACCTCCATTAAGAGCATATATGTACATACATAAATGACCACACATTAAATTCATGTTGCAATTAATACTATTAAGTTTGCATTGTAATTAATACTATAACAAAAGAATCCATACAAGCCATACATTAAATTCAAAACGATACAAATAAGTATCAACTAGTTAATATAACAAAACATACATTAAGACAACATGAAAAACACTTCTATAACGGAAATTATTCATTATAATTAAGCCACATTTCAATCGCAATAGCATCTCTAATTAACTCTCCTTCCATGGTTTCTTCAAGATTTTTCCGATCGATATAATGTTCCTCCGTGCTTCCTCCGCAAGTTCAGAGATCAACTTGTGCAAGTATATCATCATCGGGATCCGCACACATTAAATAATTGTAAGATACAACATGCAAAAATAATCTTCTTTTTGTGTTTCCAAACCATAACGAGGCTCTGTAGAACTTCCAATTATAGGAAAATGCTTCTAACAACACCAAATGCTCGTTCAATAGCGTTACGCAAAAGACGCGTGTCGAAGATTAAAAATTCCCTTGCATTTCGAGGTGGATTCCGTGAGTACTCTTTCAAGTGATATCACTCCCCCCTATAAGGTGTTATAAGTCCACGTCGCAACATAAAGCCAGCATCAACTAGATAATATTTCCCTAGACATAAAACAAACTTTGTTATATAGCATTTCTTGTGTTTATGTAATATTATATGTACTCATAAGTACCTTCTGGAATTTTAAGAGGGCATGTTCTACTTAAGACATCCTTCATAATCCTTGAGTCAGATGCAGTACCTTCCCAACCATGTAACACATATGTGAATTTCATATCAAATGTGTATGCAGCAAAAATATTCTGTGTTGGGTATTTTTTTTCTCCCACGATACTTGGGAGCTTCTGTATTAGAAACTTTTACACGAATATGTATAACATCAATAGCACCGACACAGTTCTGTAAAATAATTTAAAATTTTCATTTTCAACATACACACATTCATACTAAATTTATAATTTAATAAGTATAATTTGTTACCTTAAAGTATGGATAAAATCTAGTGGTGTTGAATATTTTAGAAGGAATTTGTGTACCATAGGGTTGTTTTAAGATTTTACTCTCCAACTCTACAATAGCTTGCAACACATTGTGAAAATGACGAAAAATAGTCTCACCGGAACGCCCGAAAAGAAGGATAATTCACGATGTAAACATTATGACCTAATAGGTATAGTCTTTTTCGCAATTTGTTCCTCAACGGTAACTTTGTCTTGATGGTCTAAGACCTCCTTCTCTTACTAACATGTCACACAATCCTTGAAGGGCTCCATGACTCATACGTATCATGTTATGATATAAATTACTTGTAAGTAAATGTGACATTAACCCATCTCGTGCTCGATCTGCTTCAAGTCGGACTTCACGTGGATTTTGGCATCTAGTAAGTTCATCCCTACGCTCTAGCATACCAACCAATTATGATGGTGATGAACTCAATTGTTACTAGTTGATGTAAGTGTAGCGCTTTTATAAACCGACTGCTCAATGTAATTAGGGCCAATAGAAGTTTAGCCAACATTTGGTTTTCATCGTCCATCTAAACATAACAAATTTATTAATTAAAATGCAAATAAAAATATGTATGAAGGAAAAAGTAATACTAATCGAAAATAAAAAGGTAAATTACTATTCAATTAATTAAAATGCAAATAATAGTTGACTTCAAATAATCTAAGTAATTGACTATTCAATTAATCAAGTAACTGTGATTGTTATCATATAAAATTTCAAAAATACAAAAAAAATTAATAATAGTAATTTGTTGTTATTGTTTTATCATGAAACTCTATTTAAATATACACAAGATAGAATAGAAATTAGCTAAATAAGCCTACTTCGTTTCATTCTAAAGATTTTAAGAACCTAACCAATTGGAAGATACGTTGATGAATAATATTTTTTATAGAACTTGAAATAATTATTTATTATCTTATCATGACAAAAAATTTAAATATACAAAGAAAAATAAAATAAAAATTAATGAAATGTGATGAGTTTATTAACATTTATAGGCGATATGTTGAGGATTATAAATTATTATTATTTTATGCAAAATGAACAAGTGGGTCTCATTGTACTTGAACTAGATACTACTTAGTTTAATCGACAGAACACCAAATGAAACAAATTCTTGGAAGAATTGGCCATATAGCAAGCTGGCAATGAGAAATCAACCACCAAGAAGATGGCAAGTATAAGGATCAAAACAATCAATTATTATTTTTTTCAAAAGGAAAAGCAGATGCTTCAAATAAAGCTATGGTCATAAATATGATCATAACATGGTCATTAAGCTATCATTATTAGGCATGACATAGTTTGAATTTTGAAACTTCTTCAATTAAATGTGAAACATCAAAGTCCTAATTATTTGTTCTCATAATAACATTTGAGAGGATTGAAGGTATACGTCAATCATATCAAAACCGGAATACATGTGTTTGCAAATGTGTCCTTCCAACAATATTCAATAATCACTGGGTCAATTCTAGTGGATAACAAGTCTGCATTATGCTAACAAACAAGCCAAATATCTCAAGGTGGCTTCACTGGCCTAAATGTGATGGATATGGATTGTAATTATTTGATCAGAACAATAAAGAGTTAGCCATCTTCTAATAAACTAACAAAGTAACACAAGTGAGAAAAGCATTGAAATCCAGTTCTTGGACTCTCAGTTATATGTAGGTCACATGAGTGTTATTATTGAAGTTCTATGCAAGAATCATGAATTATGATGGAAACATTAGGAAGTGCACAGACGTCTTGTTTTAGTAGTACAGAGCATTACTTGTCGGATATGCATCAAGTAAGAAACACCATCAAGTGCATCTATGTACGGATGACATGCATTTGAGGCTAAAGGTTGTAATCGGAATCAATGCAAAGCAAAAGCTACATATTCATGGATATTCAATGAAATCCATAATATTCCAAAAAAACATAATAATATTGCCAAAGAAAAAGAAATTTATAATGAGTACTTTTCTCGTAGCTCGCACTACTCGTGAAGTAATCCCAGAGACTCGTAATTTGTTGCAATCGGATCTCATTCAAAGATATAATCTATGGATAAAAAAGAATAATAAAAAGAATGGTAATACAAACAAACCACTAATTTGAGAACACGCGAGATGACTAAGAAATTTGTAGCAACAAACCAAAAGTATTCACTCGAGATTGATGCGAAAAGTCGGAAGACTAATGAGTTCCATAAACCTGGATGTCAAACTAATGACTTCATCAACCCAAATGACAAGCAAAGAGAGATCAACTGTAGATAAATACCTTGAGCGACGGCGACAACGGCTCCGAGGATGTTCAGCAACTCCGGTGGCTCCGAGGCGGCGGCGACAGCGACGGCGGCGAGGGCGTTCTTCGGAACCCTAGCGGAAGGAAAAGAAGGAAATTAGAACAAGATTGAAGCTTCCTCTCATTCACTGAAAAATATAAGTTAAATAATGTTTGGAATTATTTGAAACTTACAAAGGTATTTTTGTCAAACCTAAAAAATACCAACTCTAAAACCTCCCCAACCCTCCAATTTGGAGTGTTGAGAAACTTGAGTAAAATGGGGGTTTTAAAACCTCCACCAACCCTCCCCAACCCTTACCTCCCCTTAAAACCCCCTCCCCAAGCATGGGTTTTTAAAAACCCTTCCTTTACCCTACCTCCAAAAACCCCCATCCAAGCAAAAGCCCCGAAAGTGATTGAGAGCGTGAGTTCGAATTGACTGGGAAGGGGAATATCGTAATAAAGGGAATCAATCCCGACCGCTCAAACGATGAATCTTGATCAAATAAAAAATTAGGCAATTCCCAATAAAAACCTAGGTAGTTTGAATCTGTACTGGGACTATTAAACCCCGACAAAGATAAAAAGGGTTGAGAGGTTAGTTGTAGTTGAACCGGATTGAACCTGAATTTATAAAATATAAAATATTAAAAAATAATAAGTTAACTTTTAAGCCAAATGCATATAAGATATCAAACAAAATAAGTCTTGTATAATATTTAAATTCAAAATCTCACAAGATATATAAATATCATACCAAATAACTTCGTAAAGAAATGAAAATATTAAAAAATTAAATAGACACCACACAAAAGTAAAGTCTCAAAAAAAAAATCATGAGATATCTCAATCAAGGAGATTCAATGTACAGTCTTAAGCTCTAATGAAAAATCTAGTTTATAATTCTGGTTTTCACATGTTTTTACGAAACCCATTACTTTAATATACTGCTATGTCTTTTATGGCTCTCCTTGGTCCCACGTAAGATTTGCTTTGAAGTTTGACCTTTCATTTTCAATTAAAAAAATTGTAAATCTAAGTATTTAATGATGTCGGGTTCAACCTTGTGAATCGAGCCCCAGTTCATCTTGCTTGCAATTGAACCTCCCGATTCACATCGTTGAGCAACGATTTTTAGCCAAACCGATTTTTTTAGGGAAAACCGGACCACCCTATGCTTGTGAGTCCGGTTCAACCCTGCTTTTAACAACATTGGTAAAAACATATATATATATATATATATATATATGAGGATCAATCTATCCAAGCATTCGTAGATAACCATTCTACTAGGGCCCCTTTATTAATCGTTGGTTTCAAACCATTCTATGAATGTCCTTTATCAACCATTGAATTTGAATCCAATGGCTTCGAACCAACTATTTTGTGAATAATGACTTCAACAATACTTGTTTGATAATGCTATAAACAATGCAAAAGTGGAATAAAAGTATGAGAATCTATGTACAGTAAAAAAAAATTGCGATGTACAATTCTCCCACTTTATCCATTCGATCGCCACAGAAACTCAACGAATCAGACAACCATTGAGGTTGATTTGCAAGCACCTCTTAGGGGAAAAAAAACATAAACAACACCCAATTAATCATTTTGGATGTAGGGATATGATTTGAATACTATTCATTATACTGTTTGGGCTATATGGCTTATATATATATATATATATATAACTTCTATCAATTCAAATAATCCCTAAAACCCTAATATTTGAAATATGTTTTAAATGGATAAATCGCAAATACATAAAAAAACATATTACAAAATAACTAAATATGAACAAAAACAAAAACAAAACAACAAACGGGAGCAAACAAAAGCAAAACAAACAACATCAACCAAGAGTAGAACTTAGACAAAAATAGAAACAACATCACTAGTAGTGGTTCCAAAACAAAAATAAACAAAAACCCGAAACTGAAAAGGGGAAAGACTGAACACTACTAGGGAAAGGTCTCCACTTGCAGAAGCGCAGCAAAAATATTCTCTTAATTGGCACTCTTTTAATTTTTATTTAATTTACTAAAATTTTCTATTAATTTCACAATCATTTAAAAAAATACTATAGAATTTTCCTCTTTTAATTATTATAAATATTATGAGATTTATAAAAGGTTAGAACAAAGCAAATGGTTTAACAACCAACCATTACAGTAGGCAGTTGTAACAAAAATCAAATTTTAAGATCGATAGTACTATTATAATACTATACACATACAATCCAATACTATGTAAATGCGAAGTTTGGATAAATTAATAAATTTTTAAGGATCAATAAACCACTCTAATTGATGCACACCTTATTTATACATATATTTTTTTAATTTTTTATTTTATCCGTGTTTTTTTTTTTATAATTTTAATAAATAATAAAATAAATGATAAGTAGATATAGAAATACATATAATTCTGAAAAAGAAGAATAAAAAGATAATCCCTACATAAAAACTTTTTACAGACTCTCAACGTAAATTGTAATAATACAGAACCTCTCAATTACCACAATAAGTGAATACTGTTAGACTAGCACACCATTCCTTACCTCTGTTAATTCTTCACAGACTATTTGTGCGAATGGTATATTCGAATTAGTCCAAACTCCGTACCATACGTCATTGCCACGTGTGTTAGTAGCCAAATAAATAAGGTAGATGCTTGTCCAATTTGAACCATTACTGGTGTCTCGCGGGTGTTATCGTGGTCCAGCACCCACAACTCTATGATTGAGCGGAAGGTTGTGTTCCGCCATTTTTGAACTCCGATCTTGAACTGAAAAGATCCCTTTCACAAGCCCCAAATCCCCAAATTGCGAGAATCTAGGGTTTGTTTCTAGGGTTTATGGGGTCCCTCTTCTCTTCCAGCTCGCGTTCTTCCGTTGAAGCCCTCGGTGGCACGCCGGTGGTGCTCAATGTCTACGATCTCACTCCTTTGAACAACTACATGTACTGGTTCGGCCTCGGTATCTTTCATTCGGGGATTGAAAGTGAGTTTTTGATGGAAATCGTTGTTATTGTTGTTAGATTTGAGATCCTTTTTTTGTTTCTTGCTGGTTTCTTTTGTGGTTTTCAAACCATAGTTCAGATCGATACTTGGGCAAATTTGTTCTATTATTTGTTAAATTTAGAGTTTTTTTGTTTTGTTTTTGTTTTTTTGAATGAATGATGTGAGTGTTGGTTTGAAGTTGTGAATTTGCATATGATTGAGATTAAGAATAACTTAGAGAATCAGTTGCAATTTTTCACAAGGACATAGTTTTAGTTTACTTCACAAGTAGATCTCAGAGGAGGAAATATTTGATTTTGATATCTTCCCATGCTGATGAGGGTAGCTGAGAGTAATGAGGTTCATTTTATTCCTAGATTTAGCATGCTGCAGGCTTAGCACTTAGTTTAGCATGACAGAAGAAGAACTAGTTCATAAGTGAGGACTTTGATTAGGTACATAACCTGTTAAAGATAAATGCAAAGCAAATCCCACAAAGTATCAGTGAAAAAAAAGGAGTGGACCTATTTGCATCAACTTTTAAAAAGATAAATCAGTAATCATAGCTTTGAATGGTAAATGATACAGTAATGATGATGGTAATGATAATTACTTGGATGAGATTTTTTTTTTTAATGTGCTAAAGGAGAGGATGCAGGCATGTTGTCTTAATTTTTCTCTACTTATGTTTATTCCCTGTGTTAATAATTTCAATGCTTGATTCAAGCACAAATAGTTAATATGGAGTGAAAGAAGGGGAAGAGGGAATATGAATGGTAATCAATGTCCATTGGAAGTATAGGTGGGATTTATCTCTGTTTATCCACAATACCATGAACTTATAAATTTTGTTTTCTTTGCGAAGCTAATAATAATATAATTCTGGTTTGTTTGTGATGCATTTTTCAAATCAATCCATGGTCTAGTTCTAAGTAGACATGCACAATGGCACTGCCTCTCTGATACTTTCCATTATCTTGACCTTGTTTCACCTAACCATGCCTACTTAGATTCACCTATTTGCAAAGTCTGCAAGTCCAAATAGTCATAGACTTGGATGTTCTAGAAGCGGTAATGGGAGAGATACCCTAAAATGTTGTTTGGTGGAGAATGAGGGCATATCTCTGTCGATCACCCTCAGAACCTCTTGAGAAGAAAAATACCTTTTTATTTGAAGTAACTTGAGAAGAGCCTAAAGTAGTTTCTACTTGGATTCCTTCATCTAGTTACCTCAGTCTAAATTGGTACATGAAGTTATGAGCAGAGTTAAAGCTGCGTCACCTGAGTGACATGTTGAGAATTATAAATGTGTGATGTATTTTGGTGGGAAAAATAGAAACTTCTAGCACGAGTTTCGCTCAATCATGCTGCAAACTATCACCTTGAATAGCTAAGCTTAAGATGTAAAGACATCTGTGCATTAGCATTGCCTCTGAGGTAATTAAATTTGCCAGACAAACTGGTGGTTTATATATAGCCTTGCATGTGTAATATAGTTTCTAAGTTTCAGTAAGTTAATATTGTTATCTTCTTTCAAGTAATATGTGTTTTAGTGGTTGGTAGACATTCTAACGTTTTTATTGCTTTAATTTCCAGAAATTTTTTACTTTCTGCATTGCTGGTAGTTGATTGTCACATGAGCAAGACAATGTACCCTGCTCACTTTAGAGAATATGGTTTTCAATCTATTTTATTTATGGAGTCATTATTCACTATCCGTGGAAAAATACAGATGTACACATGTATGGTACTCCTTCAAGTTAACAGATTTAAAGGCTGTCATATTGAAGTCCATTTCTAATTGATTAAGAATGAAATTTATTGTTTTTTTTCTCTCATTTAACAGATATTTCAGAAAGGGCCCTACTTCTCTTTGAGGAGTACTGTGAAATTGTGAGTTGATTTTCAATTTTTACTTTGTTGTGACAGTTCATGGATTGGAATATGGTTTTTGGAGCCCATGATTTCCCAGTTACAGGAGTGTTTGAGGTGGAGCCAAAGAACTGTCCAGGCTTTGTCTACAGGCGCTCCATCACATTGGGTTGTATTAGTTTGTCTCCTTCGAAACACATACATTCATGGAGCAATTGGCCTCCGACTATCATGGCGATACATATCACCTTATCTCCAAAAACTGCAATCATTTTACAAATGATGTAAGCTCAAAATTAATAGGCAAACCAATTCCTGGATGGGTCAACCGGCTTGCTCGCTTAGGTAAGCCCTTAGCAACTGAACATTTAAATTGTTTAGCCATGTCTGTTCATGCTCTAAATTTTTCATTATCAGTGTTGTTTCTTGAGTACCATAGATTTTATGTCGTGTCCAGTTAAATATTTAAGTTCTTTTTCATTTCTTTGACTAATGATAGAATTAACAGCTAGGCTTTCAAGCACTATGTTTCTATCTTTTTCAAATTCTAAGTGAAAGCTGTACATTTTCTTCATTAAATTTTTACTTTCTCTATTTGACAAGGTTGTTCTTATACTGCGACCAGCATGAAGGTTAATACTACAAATTTCTTTCAGGGTGCAATGTGCAACTGTCTTCTACCTGAAAGCCTTCAGTTACCAGCAGTTAAACAGATACATGACTACCATGCATTCTCAGGTTTGTGAACTCAAACTCTGGTTGCTTGAATTTATTTTGTCAGTTATAGTTAGTAGTCTTTACAAAGTTGCAACTGTAAGTTGGGTGCTTTATTAGACTGGATAAATAAAGTTCTGTTATTACTTATCAAAAGTTTTTTTCTATTTTTTGATGTTCTTAGAAGATGGATCTGAATCTTTCTCAATCATCACTGCTGATGAAACGGATCAGGATAGATGTCTTCTCTCATCATCTTCAGGTGCTGAGGTTACCTTTGTGAAGGAAAGCCTTAAATGATGTTTTTCGTGCATCATTTACCGAAAAGTGATATTATGTTTCGCCATCTTAATTTTTACAGGCAGTTCCTTTGTTCTTAATCCCATTGAATTTATAAAATCCCATTGAGTTAACAAGTTTAGGGATTAATCTTGGTTTTTAAAAACTGTTCCTTTGTTCGTAATTTGAATCCATAAGTTCAGGGATTCATTGTAAGTGCTAGGTTGTAAGCAAACATTAGTTTGTTTTTATCATTTATCAAGGGGTGATTATTGTGTAAAATAAGGTTTCAAATTATAGAATTTCCTTTTTTTCCTTTGTTAATGTATACAACCTCAGAAACAGCCCTAATCGTCCATCTAATTTCTAAAAATAACCATTTATCTCTATATTCCACATTTTTTAATTAAATATGGTAAAATTATGAAATAATAAAAATATACTAGAAGGCCAGAAATTGTATATGATGTACTCCTCAAAGGGTTTATATCATTATATGCAATTTTTTTCCCTAGATTTTTTTTAATCCCCTCTGGAATGTTTGCTACCGTACCTTCTCATCCTCCAAGTTACGTGAACCTATCAGAGATCACAAGAGAATAACCAATTGCCAGTGCATGGTGCAAGAATACCAATTTGGAATTTCATGCTTCTTAAGTTTATCCCAAACATCAAAAAACATTAGAATGATGCGAGTTTAGTTATCCTTTGGTGCTACACAAGTTTATATCATAACTCATCAAAAGTTCCATAACGGTTAAAAAGGGTTGTAAAGGAGATACAATAAAAATACCAAAAATGAATCAAGGTTCAATGCCGAGAGAGGGCTAATTCTCCCGATCAATTGATTTATTTTTCAGTTGCAAATATTGTAGCCAAGGAGGGCCTTCAAAAATTGCAGAAGATTATACATTCATCAGGCCTTGGGGTAATTTACCTTGATCGGAACTTCCCGCTAACAGATTCATAACTGGGAACATGGATAACTACAGAAAAGAAGGCGGCCAAGTTAGAGACACACACACTAATAAGATTAATGAAAGTTCTAGCATCAATAAGATATTCAGCATACCATCTCCCCAAGAAGCCATTGTGAGCGGGGATGAAATTAACTCTCTGCAAGTGATGCAATATCTTTCAGTGTAATTTCATCTAACATTTTCAAGAAATGTTCGATAGGTTTCCTGCATTGTGAATTCATGACGAGAAAAATCATTACCATCTAGACATGAAATGCAACTGTAAGTTCATGTTTTATAGGGATAGAGAAACCTCTCGCCATATGTCAAGATTTGGCGCCCAATATCTTCTGATGCTACCATCTGGAAAATGGAAATACAATCAACTATTAACAACCAAAAATACCAATCAGCACCATAGGGAGAGAATAAAATTGGTGAATAGCGTACTCTTGATTCGAGGTTCATCAAAACTGCAGACTTGGTTGATGCTTTGGCACGGTCAAGTTCTACCTGTTCAACTGCAAGAACTAAAAATTAAGGATTGCTCTCAACAACCAAGGAAAAGAACATAGCAGTGGTCAAAACCAAACCTTGGCCAGGAGTTGCAACTGCAACAAGTTCTCTAGCTGCCAAATCAACAGCTTTATTAACAAAATCTGGACCCTGATTAAAGCCATCCATTGGAAGCAAAATGTCAATTTCCGCGGACAGAGGAGCAAAACTAGATGAAACATCACTTCATTTGTTTTGCATAACCAGATGGAAAGAATTAAGCGCATTTTTTAAGTAAAGCAATTATTGTAACAGAAAGCATCTATTTATTCATAAGGATGGCCATTTCCCATGTAGAACCAATGGACCATGGAATAGGTACTGCATAGAGCTAAAGGAAGTTATAGAATAAATAAGTTGATGAATCAGGCAGTGACACCACTAAGCTATCCCTAAAGTCACAACATATACATGCCATGCTGAAATTTACGTATGATATTGTGTTTGAGAGAACTGTGCTTGATAACTTTCTAACAAGACTTCAATGTGTGGTTACTTGGTTTATAGTGCAGAAATGTTTTACATATATTGAAAATCCCTGCACCTGCTTATGGAGAGATCCCATTTTAATACTGCAATGACTCAGATATATCATATGATAGAACCATTTTCTACCTCAGCTTGCTTATACATACACTGCAACCGCAGAACAAAAGCCATTTGGCACAAGTTTTTTTCAAGCAGTGATCCCATAAATTGCACTGCCTTATTCTATAGGAACGAAACATAAGTTATTTCCAATGGTACATCTAAGAATATCACAAACAGTCATTCCTGAAATGGCCCTGCACTGGATCTTAAATTAGAAACTAATAGGGAATCTGTAATCTGACAACAAAATCCAAGCAAACAGGAATTCAGAGAGCTCCAAAATTGCTTCAATGAAAAATCAGAACAGATTAATAGAATCCAAGGCAGCTGTATTCTCTGGATCTATCATATTGATGTCCCTATAACAAGATTAATAAAATCCTTGGATGATTTGCTTCATGACAACTACAATCAGCATTCGCTTATATAGATCTCAGAAGCCACAAATTAGAGACAAACAGAAAAATATAAGAAATCACATAATGTGGTCAACAATAGATGAACTACAAAAAACATCGATTGTCAACACAAATTCTACAATTAGCACACAACCAAAAATATAGTTGAAATAAGCATAATGCCATAAGAGAAGCAAATAGGATTATCCTACCGTAGTTGCATGAATTCCAAAAATGCCTGTATAGTTGTAGATACTATTGAAAGCAGAGTAAGACTCAATCTGTTGGAACTCATTCAAGACCCGCCTATCTGCTCATGAGCATGATTCCAAAAGTTACATTCAGATAAAAAAAAAAAAAACAGAGGAAGTTCTCAATTATCTTGTTCAGCATATTCTGCAATGCTCAAAATTGTAATATTGTGGGTGTGCTTACATAGCCGAGAATGCATCCCTTTGCCCGGGCCTCCAGCAGAAAAAGAGCCACCACCTCCCATAAGCATCTGAGTCATAAAAATCAAAACAAGGAGCATCAGTATGGATGGCATCATGGAATTTTTCAAAGAGGCCAGTTAAATGAAATAATATTTGGATCCAACACTAATTAGACCACTTATCATTGAATAAAAAATTTTTGACCTGAAGAACAGTAAGGGTCATGGCATCCTTCTCATTAAGCCAACCACCAGGAACCTCAAAAGCAATGGCGAGATGCGTCTTCTGTTGAGAAGCAGAAACTTCAGAAATGTGAAAGGAAGTTGTAAAAGGAAAGAGAACACACAAATGAGTTAGGACGCACCCCCGAATCCGCCTGGCATCTATATTCACCTCCAACATACACGGACATTGGCTCCATAACACGAGCGACCTTGGGAAGATCAGACAAAAGAGGCTCAGCTATTGAAACTAACTCATCATGGTCCACGCCAGATGCTGCTAGCACAATGCGGGAAGCAGTGTAGTTCTCCTGCATTTTGCAAAGTTGGAAAATAACCACAAGAGAGAATTAACAAAACAAACCACAATTGTTAGAGACATTAGTTCATTATTGCAAAAGGAGAAGTCATACAGCAACAAATTCCTCCAAAAATGTTACTATTTAATCTATTAATTGCAGATTCTGGAGCAACCAGAGGATTTGCCAGTGCACCAGAGTACCCAGCAGAATGAAGAGCCTCTAAGAGCAAACCCTGAGGATTGTTTGCAGCTTCTCCAATCTCTGCCTTCAGTTTCTGAAGCTGCAGTATACCAAGGGATGCCTAATTAAGAGAACTGAAATAGTCAACAGCTATGTTTAGAAATGATAATTCTAGAGACTAAATACCTGCTCATTGACTTCCCAATCAAGGAAGGCAGGATTCCTGACACAGTCAATAAGCACCTCTACCATCTCAGGCATGTATGTTTTAAGAGCATCATAAGTATAACCCATCTGTTCGCGAGAGGCAGATGCACTAACATTGCCTCCAATAGCTTCTACTTCGCGCACAATCCGCAGATGACTCCTGTTTGTTGTGCTCTTGAAGGCCATTCTCTCCAACAGATGAGAGGCCCCAAAAGAAGCAGGAGTTTCATATATTGAACCACAGTCAACATATACTCCTATTGACGCAGCAGGATTCTAACCAATATCCAAGCACAAACAATGATAATCAAAACATATATTAGATAAAAACAAGAAACAAATGTCTAATTGGTCAGATGATAACATGAAAACATACTGGTGATGTTTCTGAGGCGATCTTGGCACCATTTGGAAGAGTTGTGATCTTTGTCTTTCCTGGCTCTACATGATCAGGAAGCGGAGGAGGGAGGGTAACACCTGGAAGAGGAAATCTAAGGCAGGAAGCTGACTGGACTTCTCTCCTGTGAGCCAACTGAAGAATCCACCAGAGGACCTTTTTGCAATGCTTGTGCTGGCAAATCGAGCAGCAGGGCCACACACCCTGGTATCGCCTGCATGGCGCTGTGTACACGAATTGTCAACGATAAGATGCTTCAGATAAACTGCAGCAGTTACCTAGTGCTATATATGCGCCAAAAAGTAAAAATGAAAAAAACCTTCTCTAATTTAACTTTATGTTCCAAAAAGAAGGCAATTCGGTGATCCCCCATCATCCAATTCCAAGCAGTTTGAATTAGAATAGGTTTGGCAGCAAATTACAAAATCTTGGTCAACTTCTCTATCTAGTGAACTTTTACCACCAAAATTTTTAGACCTATTCCATAAAACATCCAATCTTGTGGTTCACATTTCACAAATGAAGTGTCAAACAATCTCTTTTGAAGAAAAAAAAAATCTAAGAAGAAAAGACAATATTTTACTCCATGCATTTCATCATTTTTCAATGTAGAAATACCCTATCCCCTTCTTTTCACCGCAAGCTTAACAGATAAAGCTAATTCTCTATCCATTGCTTCATTGCTAATTGTCCTCAATCCACTCAAGGATTTCAATTTATAATTTTTTTACATTGGGAAGTACACAGTGAAAAAGAAAGCACCTGATTCTAATCTAATACAAAATCACATACTAAATGCATCTAAACATATTCTTATAAACATCGAGATCAAAACTACGACGACGATATACACCAAAATTAGTCCATAATCCAAGATTATAAGTTGAAACGAAACATCGTCACATTAATTCCTTTCTACACCTACTGAACTAAATCAAGGGACACACTTCCAATCAGCGAAAATTCCCTCAAAAAACCTCAGAATATAACCTAAAAACCTAGATCCAGAACAACAGAGCTACAGAACACCAATAACATATCGGAAAATGAAAATACAGACAGAAATGGATCGACAAATGGTGCGATTAGGGTTTTCCACAAGCACTGACCTTGAAAGCGTTGAGAGAAGCTGCAGCTCGGTACATGATCGGGAGCGGCGAAACCCTAGATATCGGAAGCGGAGATGGAGACGGCTCGAGATCGAGAACGAGCTTCTTGTTCTCCTGTTTACCCGACTGCTCGGGCTTAATCAGAGAACCTCTCCTTTGAAATCAATCTCAGTCGTCCATCTGGTCATCTCATTCCTCGAGATTGAAAATATTTCAACGGCTCCGATTGGGAGAATTTTGTAGGAAATCAATCCAAACTGTCCATCAGATCATATCTCGTTCCTCGAGATTGTAACACTTTGAACGGTTCAGATTGAAAAGATCTTATAGGAAATCAATCTCAGCTGTCCATGAGATCATAGCACATTTCTCGACATTGTAACTCTTTGAACGGTTCAGATTGAAAAGATCTTATAGGAAATCAATCTCAGCTGTCCATGAGATCATACCACATTTCTCAACATTGGAATTCTTTGAATGGCTCAGATTGGAAAGATCTTGTGGGAGATCAATCTCAGCTGTCCATCAGATCATACCACGTTTCTCGACATTGTAACTCTTTGAACGGCTCAGATTGAATCATCGATGGGCGCCACCGCCTGGAAATCAGACGGTGGACTTGAACTATAATTTGAAGAAGATTTATTAATTTCGTGCTTTTTTCTGTATAAAGATAATCGTTGTATAATGTATTATTATTATTATTATTATTATTATTATTATTATTATTATTATTGCTGCTGCTATTGTTTTTGTTATTATTATTATAGTGTAGTTTTAGAAAACATTTGAGAATATTTTTTTTATCTTTATACACAGTGATATGGATGAAGATTTTATAGAGCTATATATATAATTTATAAATCGCGCTTCTCAATTTCAAGAGGATGAAGATGTTGTGGCAATTCCCCCATTCGCATATGCTCCTGAGGGTTGGTGCTTTGTTATCCTACCTCAAAAAATATATATATATATATATATAATTTATAAAATAAAAATTACTATAAATAAATTATTCTTGATTTAATTTTGTTAAAAAAAAAAGATAAATTTGTCATTGGTGTCAAAATAGCAAAAGAAAAACAACAGAATTACGATTTTAAACATGTACTGATATCTTTTTTATGGATTGAGTTTAATTTTTGTTAAAGTATATTTATTATGAAACAATATTTTTATTTTCATTGACTAAAAACAAGACATGTATTTGGATAAAATTGATTTTTATACCTTCATGGTTTCAAAGAGCTGTAACACGATTCTTCCAATTTAACTTTTCATAATTTTATATTTTAAACTTATATTTACAAAAAAAAAATTGATTGAATTATTACACAATAATTTTGATCTAAGCTGATGGTGATTTAAAATTGAACATCAAAATCCACACAAGGTGAGAGCATAAACTGCTCACTGAGCTTGTTTCATGCTTGTGCATATCATTGACTTCCAAAAGACAGATATATATATATATATATATATATATATATGCAAACCATCCTCTATAAATATCCATAGATAAAAAATCTATGGATGTCCAATTATTAATTGTTGGATAGCGATCAAAAAACTGAAATTGATGAACAATAATACTATTTATTGTACTGTTTCAAAAAATAATTACTGTACTTGTTATTGTATTAAACATTGTTCATTATTATTGGGCGTTAGATCGAGATCCAATGGTTGATAATGGATGTCCATAGATTTATTATCTATGAATGTCCATAGATGAATTGTTACGACATAATTTAGTTATTTCCATGACATTAGATATTGATGCAACAATTAACTAGTCATTAATCCAAACTATTTGAGATTAGCAAACTTTCCCTTCCACATCAATTTTTCAAAAATCAAATCAAATATATCATATTGTAAAGCTTCTACTATTTTTTTTTTAAAGCTTATTTCTTCATTTTTTACAATTCTCCATTTGAAGAGATTCGTTCTTTTTATAAAGTTAACTACCAGTTATCTTAACAAATTTATTTAGTTTTCTAACAATGTCTTACATTCATGTGAATATTATTATTTTGGTTATGTCCATCAGTAGAGTGTGTTATTTCTTAATTGCCCAATATTTTTGGCCTCTATATCATAAATTAAAAAGGCATTCAATAATTATATATATATATATATAAACCATTGTCATTAGGAAGGTAACACTAATTTTTGATGTGCCACTATTTCAGACAATAAAAAATTTGTCAATTAAAACAATCACCTAAAAGAAAATATTCATTTAAATACTGTCTTAATGTTATGCTAATATTCAAAAGCGTCTAATTTCCAACCTTTTGGATTGTGATCAAGAGACATAAAAATCATAAAAATAAACATTACTATAATTGCATCAAAAACAAGGTCCCAATTTAGGGGCCCCATTTTGATTTTGTGATCAATTATTTCACACACCACATCAAACTTCAACATTGTACTTTTTCCAACACACACACACACACACACACACCATATTCATGATTTCTTTTATGTAAATAATGTAAGCGTGAATAATTATAATTAATTACAACCTTATTATTAGATTTGATGATGTGCACTTCTATAGATATTTACAATAAAATCAGATGAAATAAATAAAATCAGATTCATGAACACAATTTTTGTGTTAATGAACATTTATTAATTTTGGTGTTTGAATTCATTGTGCAACATTTAATTTGAACAATTTAAATGCATGCAGTAATTGTTTTTAATCTATTTCATCTTGCTATCCACAACAAGCATCCATTTTATTATTTTTAAATTAAAAATCCAAATTTAAAAGTCAAAACAACACTATTTGGGATGAACCTAACCATTTTCTTATGTATTTTAATGCATGGCCCACTATAAGCATAATAAATTGATGCGGAACATTCAATTTGAACATGCACATATTTCTAAAATTAATCAGAATAAAAAAATACTGCATTCTTTTTCCTCATGTGATGCTTAAAAATATATATAACCCATATATGTATATACATTTTTCTATTTTATATAATTTTTTGACAAATATGAAAAGTGCATGCACATTGAGAGCATGTGTACACTCAGGAATTAAAAGTCTCACCGTGCACCCTCACTTAATGACACTCCCTTGACGACACAAAGTTTAGACCGTAAACTTATATTTACGATCGAGAATTTGTTATTATCATCATCGTATCTAACAAATTTCAAACATGAGTAATAAAATTTTAATACCAACATTTTTTATGCTGGGGCAAATACGACTAGATCAAAAGTCTATTAGCATGTGTATATATATATATGGGAAAACATCATCTAGGGACGTCCCTAGATTTCAATTTTAGGGATGTTTTTAAATCTAAGCCGTTGGATCATCATCCGATGGTTGATTGATTATATAAACACTGTACACCTTTCTACTGTTCATGATCATTGTACAACACTGTAGAACGCGGTTTCTACTGTTCATAATGATAAGAGCCGTCAGATTTTCATCCGATGGCTACTATGGACATCCCTAGATTTGAAATCTAGGGACGTCCCTAGATGATGGGTTCTCTATATATATATATATATGTGTGTAAATTTCTAAAAAAAATATAAAGAAAATATTTGATTATTTTTTATTGTAAGGTTCAAAATTAGCGTAAATAAATAATAATTTTTATCTCATTATTATTTTTTATAAACATATATAAACCAGGCTACCATAAAACCAAATAAGTTGTCAATTATCTCCCAAATGGTTAAAAATCTAAAAAAATAAAAATAAATCCTGAATTTCTTAAATCACAAACAATAGTAGATCTCGCTTGACAAGTATTTTACATGTATACAAATTGGAATTTAAAATAATTTATTTAAATAATTAAAAATTTTACTACTTGGATCAGTCCCTTGTATATATATTTTTTTAATCCTTAATATAATGCATGAATAGGATCAGCACCCTACTCAAGATAGGCTTGTTCTTTTGGCAGTCTTTTGACATAACAAAATTCTCATACAATAATCATGAGGACCTCTCCTTCTAATCAAAGTTTGCTTGTCCATGTGTTCCAATATGTATATATTAATTTATTTATAATAATATTTATTGATATACTGTTATAAAATAATTTATTTAATAGAAGGATCATTATGTATCCGTCCTCATTTTGCCTTGCAATTTAAGCAACCTAAGGATTCACTTCACACACTCCCACACCACCCTCCCTCATGTCCAAAAGTTTCATCATTTCAGCTAAAACATCTCAAGTCCCATGTGACTTCTCTCCCTTCTTCCCCTCACTCTTCTTGCTTCCCTATTCTCTTTCCTCTGAATATAATATAATATAAGTATATTTTTTGTATTTTATAGGTGAGAAGGTAATCTTAATATTTATATATATCTCTAAGAAATTAATTATTTTAAATACAAAAATTAATATAAATATTAAAATATAAAAAAAACCTCTCCCCACCTTTAAAATGGAATTGATATTTTATTTTATTTTATTTTTTTGACAAATACGACAAGTGCAATTAGTTATAGCCATGCATACGAAATAGGATATTGATCGTCCATCCATCTGGCACCTCATATAATGATGTGGACTATAATGAAGGTAGATCGATTATCATACACGTCAAATAAGACTTGAATTCAAAATATTTAAAAATCCTACATTACATTTTCACAGTGGGCCAGTATTGCTGGATTAAAAATCTTTTGGTATTTTTAAATTTTTTTAATAAAGATGAACAAGCCCTCAACCATTTCACTTGATAGAAAAATAAAATTCCAACTTTTATTTTTGGGGCAATATTGCTAAAGTTATTTTAGGATATAGATCGGGAATTAATTTTTCTTAAACTTTAATAATTATATCAAAATTATTAATTTAACATTTTGCTCATCAACCAAAAAAAAGATTATAATAGCAAAATTCTCGGTGTTTATAAGAATATAAAAAGAATTCTTTTAAAAACCCAATATACAAATATAAATAATAAATATATATATGTTTATGCATTTATAATGAAGACAGATAAATGATTCTTTTCTTTAAATGGTATTTAGTTTGAGCACTCTTTCTCTTTTTAGTATACAGTATAACAGCTGTGCAGGGCCGTTTCTTCCTTTTGCTTTCTTGTCCCCAACCCTAAATTTTTTTTTAATTTAAAAAAAAATTAAAAATTACACCAAAGACACCCACAGTCTCTCTCTAGCTTTCCCTCTCTAGACATAGATACCACCAAATAGACCTTGGAGAGAGAAAGAGAGGGTTTTGTGCACCTTTTCCTTTTTCTCATGGCCTTCAGTTAAAGTTAAAATCAAGAATTCCAGGGTTTATAGCTCTTCACCACCTTAGCTTCTTCTCTCTTCTTTCTCCTTCTCCTCCTCCTCATCCTTCTCACTCCTCCTCCTCATCCTTCTCACCTTTCTCAATCTATACATGCTTGTTATTATACTTGTTGTTGTTGTTGTTGTTTCATGGCTAATGGAAATCTACATCATCACTTATAAGCTTTTCAATCCTAGCTCTTACACTACTCAACCATGATGAATAGAAAAGCATCAGTAAGCACTGCAGATCTCATAGATGCAAAGCTTGAAGAACACCAAATATGTGGATCCATGCAGTGCCCTAGTTGTGGTCACAAACTAGATCGAAAACCGGTATGTTTTTTTTTTTTTCTTTATAACTTATATATTATTAAAATTTCATTTTATCATTTCATGTGTTTCTTGATTTGAAAACATTTGAACTGAAAAGATTGAGAAAAATCAAAAAATGTAGAACTGGGTTGGTCTACCAGCAGGAGTTAAATTTGATCCAACAGATCAAGAGTTGATAGAACATTTGGAATCCAAAGTTTTATCAGAAGACACTGCAACAAAGTCTCATCCTTTGATTGATGAATTCATACCTACAATTGAAGGAGAAGATGGGATTTGTTATACCCACCCTGAGAAACTTCCTGGTAAACCCTTTCCTTTTTTCTTTCTTTCTTTGTTTCTTTATTTTTTTTTATTATTTTAGTTATTTTTTAAATTAATTGGGGGAAAAAAGAAAAGAGTTAATATGTAAAGAAGATGCAGTGAGTCTGTCTTGATGTTCCCTAGAAAGCAAAATCACAAGTTTTCTTGAAATACATGCAAGACATAATCATGGAAAAGATTGTTCAGAGGTTTGCTCTAAGGTTGTTTGTTACATCTGACAAGAATATCAGACCTAATTATTTTTTTTTTCTTTCTTTTTTATTATTATATTTTTTTTTAAGGGGTTACAAGAGATGGTCTTAGCAAACACTTCTTTCATAGGCCATCAAAAGCATACACAACAGGAACAAGAAAAAGGAGGAAAATTCAGAATGAATGTGATCTTCAGAAGGGTGAAACAAGATGGCATAAAACTGGCAAAACAAGGCCAGTAATGGTGAATGGAAAACAGAAAGGCTGTAAAAAGATTCTGGTTTTGTATACAAACTTTGGGAAACATAGAAAACCTGAGAAGACTAATTGGGTGATGCATCAGTATCATTTAGGTGAACTTGAAGAGGAGAAGGAAGGAGAGCTTGTTGTTTCTAAGATTTTTTATCAAACTCAACCCAGGCAATGTCATTTGAAGACCGATAATTTAGTCTTCGATGAGGTATACTATCAATTTCTAATGCTTTTAATAGTCCCACATCAGTTAATTTGGTAAATACGATGATATAAATTTTTATAGGTTGAAGAACAACAACGGAAGCAGCATTTCATGTTAGCCGACCGAGTAATCCAATCTCGACTGTCATTCCTCCCAATTCCCACTTCACATCAGACATCGATTGTTCTCGACGATCCTTTTAGAATGTCATTTCAGGTAGGGAACTTTTATATGCTTCTATCATAACATAAGTGAGCATCTTCTTTTGTTATACCTTTTCTGGTTTTTATGTGAATAACAGCAACAGCAACATCAGAGAATGATAGAAAGGTCTGGTTCTGGTTTAGAGGATGTGATTATGGGTTGCACTTCAACTGAAAATAAAGGAGTAAGTATTAATATATACTTGTGGTTTTTTTTACTTTGCTAAATTTCTATAATTTCTCTGATTGCATGCATGCATATATATGGTGTTGCAGGAATCATCAATGCAACAATCTCAGGAAACAGAATGGTTAAAGTACTCATCTTATTGGTTACCTGACAATCCTGATCACCATGGATAGCAGTAGGAAGGAGCAAACCTTTGAAAACTGACAGAAATAATTTTTGTTCAAATAGGAGGAGGAACCATGGGCCTCTAAAACTAACTGTAAAGAAAAAGAAAAGGAAAGGAAAGATGAATCAGATGATGTTTGTTACTAGACTTAGCTGCAATAAATACAATGCATTGTTTCTTTTTTTTGTTTTCTGCAGTTCAATATCTTCATGTTGATTGATTAATTAATTCTTCCCATTTTGTTGATAGAATGAAAGGTGGGGAGTGTTTCACTTTTATTTATTTATTTTGTATCTGTTTTTGTTGGATTAAAGTGAAAGTTTTGAAGGTTCATGAAGATTGCAGTTAATTTATCTATTTGTTTTAGTTGTGGTCCTCTTATTTAAAGTTGATTATTTATAAGAAAGTGATTAATTTACAGGTGTAAATCAAATATTGTTGAGTAGAGAGAGAGAGAGAGAGAGAGAGAGAGATTTGCACCATCTTTTCCATGTCTTCGGACGTTGCATGAAAGAGCTTGAAAATGTGGTCATTCAATGAAGTTTCTTAATTATTACAACTAAGGAATAAAGAAGACATTTGGGTTGCTTTTTCTTTTGAGTGGCTAAACTAACACTCTCGTGCCTTTGTTGCATTCCTAATAAAATTGTTGTATTCCTTTTATATAATCATATTGTTTGATGAAGATAATAAATAAGCGTTATGTTATATATATATATATATATATATATATGTTCATGTTTTTCTATGTTGAAAAACTAACTAAAACAATAGCATATGTATTTATAATAATTAATGGCCAATCAAATGTTTGGTATATATATATTAATACAAAAAAAAAAAATGAGTCTATATATGATCATATTGGCGTATGTGTGTTTATACAAATGATCCATCAAATAAATTTTAGATAACTAAGATATAAATTTAAGTCTCTTTATATATATAATATAAATCTGAATACCTATTTATGTTACCAATCAAATAAAAACTAGCATGTACACACAATTGATACCTAAAATGTTTGATAAAAATAGTATATTATATCCCACACTAACATAAAGACTAACATGTCGCGTATTTATACTAATGGTCCATCAGATATTTAATAAAACTGACAATGTAATTTCAGTTAATTAAAGATATCTTTTAATATATATATATATATATATATATGAAAATAAAATATGAAATTACATTATGATGTATATAAAAAGTTTTACTAAAATTTAAAATTAGAAAATATTTTTTTGCTTTATTTATTATTATTTTGTTTTGAAAGATGTGAGAAGTGATTTAAAAAGATAGATATTTACGAAAGTGCACTACTTCTCCTTCTTCTTAGATTTTCTCTATATTATATATATATATATATCTGTTTATTTTTGCAATAAAAAAAAATATTTCATTTTATGTAAATAAATCATATATACATATATATAGATGGTCTGAGTAACATTCAATGTTAAGTTATTCGAAGTGAGCTTACAAAGATTTATATAAGCTTCTCAATTAATTAAGCCCAATAAATTGCCATCTTATTTAAATGAACGGCAACTTAAGTAAAAAGGAGTTCTTCACTCATCATCCAATAATAATATACATATGCTTAATTAGAAGAATCTTGAAGTACTAGTACTACCCCTTGTGGTTGGCCTCTTTATACCAATAAATTAAAGAAGATCCTTCCTGTACTAGCCAACTCTTTATATATATATATATATATATATATATATACATAGTACAATACATTTTCTATAAAAATTCATAAATAAAAAAAATCTATGAACATCTAATTACCAGCCGTTGGATCACGATCCAACTGTGTACATTGATAAACAGTAATAACTGTATATATTATTATAGTAAATATTGTTTATCAATAGGTGTCCATAGAAATTTTATCTATGTACGTCCAGAGAGGAATGATTCTCTCTCTCTCTCTCTCTCTATATATATATATATATATATATAATAGACATATAGAAATGGAATGTCTTATTTGTAAATTTTTTTTAAAATTGTAAATTTTATTTTATTTTATTTATTTATTTATTTTTGTCTATATAGGAATTGAGTTACCCAATTTAACAGGCATGTTGCAAGTATTGAGCTGACACATACTTTTATCTTGTACTAATGAAGAATTAAATTTGGTACTTATCTTAGGCAGCGTAGGGTACCGAATGCTACTAAGCTATCAGTGCCTTCACAAAAGTGTGTATTGCTAATATATATCTCACTTTTGTCTTTATGGAACATGTTGGATGCTCACACAGTCCAAAGATAAATGTTAGCCATGTTAGAGTTTCTCATCTCTAGATTCTGGTCCGGTAAAGAAGTTGCAGGAGGAATCGCTTAGCGGGAGAATAACTTAAAACATGTTTTTTATCTCTATATTGAAAAATGTGGATAAAACCACAACTCGTATCGAAATGAAAAGAAAAGCAGATGACACCGATTCTCACCAGTAGGGAGGTGAGAAACAGCTAAAGTACAACAAAACAACAACGTCACGTAGAAAGCGAGGAAAAGCCCAAAAAGAAGGCTGACAGCATCGAAAAACACCGTCTCTGGATCATCAGCCCTGCCCTAGCCGGGCAGAGATAGGTGTGGACTCACTCCTGCTACATCTGGATCTCGATCAGCAGAACGATAGCAGACTGCGCTGAAGAAAAAGTGAGTAGAGCGCTGATCTGAGTAGAGATCTCTATATTTTTGTCATAATTAAAAAGAAAGATAATGCTTCATTTTGATTTTATATATAAAAGTAAAAAACATTTGTTAAAATTTCACTTAGGACCTCATTTTCACTGAGATGGGTACCGTTCATAGTTAAAATAATTCTGTTAAAACACGAACCATATATAAATCAAACCCAAATTGTTAATGTTTCACATGTATATTGCAGAATGTGATAAAATACTCTAATTAATATTATTATTATTTTTTTATTTTTTCAATATTTATTTCAGATCCAAGTATATATGGGCTTGTATATGTAATAGTCACTACAAGAAAATTACTATTTAGAAACAGTAATTTCCGTTTCTAATCCGTTCCTAAAGTGAATTAGCAACGGATCAGAAACGGAATTTAGAAACTGAAAAATATTCCGTTTCTAAATTTAGAAACTGATTGGAAACGGAAAACATTATATTTCTAATTTTTGAAAAATTAAAACAGAATAAGATGTGTTGCTAATCCATTCTAAGTTACAAAAATAGAAACGGATTCCAATACTTTGATATAAATAATTTCATGGAACAAGTATTAATTATTTGAGATGATATATGACATTAATAGCAAGCAATAATATATTATTTTTTAAATCGCTTTTAGTCCCTCTAATAAACTGGATTAGCAACGGATATTTTTAATATTTAATAATATTAAAATAATATTTAATAATCCGTTTTAAATTAAAACTATATTTTAATAATCAGTTAAATAATATGATTTTAAACCGTTTCGAAACGGATATTTTTAATATATAATAATATTTTAAATAATATATTATTTTTAAATCTGTTTCTAGTCCCTTTCTAACGTAAACGGATTAGAAACTGATATTTTTAATATTTAATGATATTTAAATAATATATTAATTTTTAAATCCATTTCAGTCCCTTTTTATTAAACGGCTTTTAAAATCGGATATTTTTAATATTTAATAATATTTAAATAATATATTATTTTTAAATCCGTTTTCAGTCTCTTCTAATAGAAACGTGATTAGAAACGGATATTTTATATTTAATGATATTTAAATAATATATTAATTTTAAATGTTTCAATCCCTTTTATTAGAAAGCTATTAAACTGATATTTTTAATATTTAATACTATTTAAATAATATATTATTTTTAAATCCTTTTAGTCTCTTTTCAATAGAAACGGATTAGAAACGGATATTTTATATTTAATGACTATTTAAATAATATATTATTTTAAACTGTTTCAGTCCTTTCTAATGTAGAACGGATTAGAAACTGATATGCTTTTTAATATTTAATGATATTTAAATAATATATTAATTTTTTTAAATCCGTTTCAATCCTTTTCTATTAAAAACGGATTGAAACGGATTATTTTTAAAAATGTTTAATAAATCATATTTTTTTAAATTCTCGCTTTGTAAGTCGTTGTTATTAAAATCATATTTAAAACGATTGTTATTCCGTTGTTAACTGCATTTCAGAAATTCAAACAGAATAAATTCCGTTTCTAATATTCTGTTTTTAAATTGTAACTTTCTCGTAGTGAGTAGATATGAACAACAATAGCGCTACAGAGATTGTTACCGTATTGTAAACAGTAATTTTGGCTGAAATTTTCTAACTATTACAGTGGCGAGAACCCCTGACAAAACAAACTCAAATATTTGATTCATTTCATGTATATGTTGTAGAATGTGACCAAATATTTTAATCTTTATTATAATTTTTTTTAAAATTTCTTTACTCTTAGTCTAGATCCAAATAACAAATAATAATTTAAAAACTCTCAATATATTTTTTTTCTTTTTACTTACTCTCAATGTCGTTGCTAAGACTAATTATATAAATCATAATTATCTATTGTTGCATATATCCAAACACCACGAAATTGATTGTATAATTTTAAAAAATTAAAAAATTAAAAAATTAATTGTTTTAAACTTAGAAAATTTACAATCCAAAATTCAAACTTTCAGCTGGTTCTTTGAAACAAATATTATGAAATTGAGACCAAACAATATCTAATAAATTGCTAAAAAAACAAACACTTACAAAACAAGGGATATTTATGTTTATCAATGCAAGCTATATTCTCAATATATGATCATACAATTTTTTTATATATAAAAATGAATATACCATATTTATTAAAAGCAAGAAAAATAACAAAAATAAAGATATGGTAAAAAGTAAAAAGAACAGTGACAATTAATAGACAACAAAGTAACATTCCAATGGAAATTGAAAATGACCATGCACATTGACGCAAAACTCAAAAGACAGGAGATAAACATAAAAAAACTGACCAAAAAGACAAGAAATAAACATAAAAAAACAA
The DNA here is from genome assembly GCF_009730915.1 of Dioscorea cayenensis subsp. rotundata. Lineage (NCBI taxonomy): Eukaryota > Viridiplantae > Streptophyta > Magnoliopsida > Dioscoreales > Dioscoreaceae > Dioscorea > Dioscorea cayenensis. The sequence continues at coordinate 19,526,542 of NC_052487.1, read as the reverse complement.
AATAAACTACTTTAGGAAGTGGGGCCAAGGTAACACTGACCAGGAGTAGGCCAGGCAATAATGTGTTTTTCACAAGAGTTACTTCAAAAATATGCCAAAATTTAGTAAAAATAATAAAATAATGACAAGAGCACTATAAACAGAACAGTAACTCAAGAATACTCCAACAATAAGCAAAAATAACAGCACCAGACATAAGCAAAAAAACATACTTAGATTTGCATGGTAAATGTATATTTCTGCCAAACTTGTTAGAAAGGACATGGCATTGAATTTCACCAGTGAACTGCCAACCAACTCCCTTATTTACTTTTACTCCCCCCCACACTCCAACATCAAGTGCCCACTGGCTCACAAATTAACAATTACTTCTGTTCACCTTTTGAAATGAAGTACCACCATCTCTTACCACCTCTCTTCATCCTCATCATCACCATCTTTCTTCCTCTCTATATCCAAACCAAATAGCATCAACACACTCAAACAAACACAATGGAGACTAACCTAAAGAACCATGCCTTCTCTCTTCTCATCCATTCCCTCCATACCTTCATTCTCTTGGCATGCATTACTAGTGAGACCTACATCTTCATTAACAAATACCATCCTCTCCACCATCTCATCCCTCTCTTCTTCATCCTTGTCTTCCCAAACCTATCCAAACCCTCCTCCCAAGTGTTCCTTTTAGACTTCTCTTGTCTAAAACCATCTCCAAGTCTCAGAGTTCCATCAGCAGCTCTAATGGAACATCTTTCCATGATTGAAGGCTTTGACCAAGAGAGCTTATCCTTCTTGTCTAAAGTCACCTCTTCTTCTGGCCTTGGAGAAGAAACCTACTTCCCTCCTTCACTCCGTCACCTTCCTCCAAGAACTGACCATAAGAACTGCATTCAAGAAGCTCATATGCTCTTCTTCCCCATCCTTCAAGACTTGTTCTCTAAAACCAGGATATCTCCTCAAGAAATAGACATCCTTGTGCTTAACTGCAGTGCCTTCTGTTCCTCTCCCTCACTCTCCTCCATCATTGTCAACCGTTTTGCAATGCGGGATAATGTGAAGACCTTCAACCTCTCCGGCATGGGCTGCAGCGCCGGTGTAATCAGCATTGACATTGCAAGAACTCTCCTCCAACTCAACCGTGGATCATTCGCTCTGATAATCAGCACTGAAGTTCTTTCCACTGGTTGGTACTCCGGCAAAGATCAACGTAAGCTTCTGCTCAACTGTGTCTTCCGTTCCGGCAGTGCTGCCGTGCTTCTCACCAACAAAAAGGTAAAAAATTTGAAGTACAAGCTGCTTCACTTGGTGAGAACTCAAAGAGCATTTGATGACACTGGTTACCATTCAGCCATAAGAGAAGAAGACTCCAAAGGAATCACCGGAGTCTCCATTGAACGCAATTTACTGCATGTGGCCAGAGACTTACTACGTTCTCACGTCATAATTCTCGGTAAAATCATACTACCATTTAGAGAAAGAGCTAAGTACGTGATCATGGTGTTAATATTTAAGGTTGTTTCATCTGACAAGAAGAGAAGTCCGGTGCCGGAATTCAGGGCTGCAGTGAAGCACTTCTGCATGCCAGCTTCAGGGAGGGGGATGATAAAGGAGATGGGGAAAGGATTGGGATTGGGAGAAAGGGAGATTGAGGCTGCATTGATGACTTTCCGGAGATTTGGGAACCAATCATCATCGTCCATGTGGTATCAACTTGGGTATATGGAAGGGAAACAAAGGATTAGGAAGGGTGACAAGGTTTGGCAGTTGGGAATGGGGACTGGACCCAAGTGTAACAGTGTGGTTTGGGAATGTTTGAGGGTGATTAAAGGAGAGGAATTAGGTCAAAAGGACCATGGGAGAGATTGATCAATGGATGATGGTGTGGGTGGTTGGTGTATGTATGTTCTTGTGTGGATTTGGTGATCACGTTGCTTGATTTATTTCATGTCTGTGTCATAATAATTTGACCGTGGTGCTGTTTGTGAATTGAAGTTGAGAGAGTGCATAATTAATATTTATTGTTTTTTTTTTCCATGCTATCACTTGTTTTTCTATAATTTATCTGGTTCAAATCATCTTTAGATTAATAGTGTTATTAAATTTTTATATTATATTTTTTTAAATAATATATATACTTTTTGATAAGATCGACATGTAATTAAATTACTGTAGATCAAGAGTTCAGCACCAATGCCGTGAAGTATAACTAATTAGTTTTTAAAATAAACTTTATTGATTACAACAGATAAAATTGAAAAAGTTATTTATAATACTTATAGAATTTTTTAAATAATAATTAATTAAAAAATCTCTAATGACATGTAATTTGAACCAAAAGGGGTATAATGCATGCAATAATAAGATTTATCAATGAGAATTAATAAATGTGATGTGTGGGGAGGAAATAAATTGACTTAGTGGTAATGTATTTGCAGTAGTAAAGTTGTTTATGTTTATGAGGCTTTAAAATTGATCATTTAAATGAATTATCAATAAAAATTTTATAAAATCAATTGGGGTTATTAATTACGTCGAATGATGTTAGTGGAATGGAACCTATGATTAAAAAAAAAAAAAAGATCAAGACCACCTCACATTAACGTACTTAGCAATTCATTCCCCCTTTAATTTACGTAGTCAGTAATTTTTTTTATTTTTTATTTTTTGATAAAAGTGGATAAGAGTAGTCAGCAATTCATTGCCCTTTTAATTCAAAGGTGGAGATTCCCAATTTTACATGTGGCTTATTCATTTGTTTCTTAAATAAAAAATGATGAAAATAGATGATATTAAGATTTGTCTCCAAGCTTAAATGTGGGGAAGGAAATAAAGTAACTTCTTGTAAAGCACCTCTGAGGTTGTTTATGTTTGTTTGACTTGTTTAAGAATATCCATTTAACTATCCACTTATTTCAAAAAAAAAGAATATCCATTTAACTTGAATTATTAGTGAAAATTTTATAAGTTTCAGATGAATGGAGGCAAACTTGAGTTAATATATTAATTAGTTCAAATCGTTACAAACGGATTAGAATTTCCATATAATGATGGTAAAAAAATGGCAATAAATTTAAAAAATCTATTGATAAATGTCAAAAATGTACATCTAAAAAACATATTTTAATATATATTTTTAAGAAATAAATATTACATAATGACGTGTACATTATGTTACAGTTGTAGATATATATATTTTTTTAATATTGATTTTAGTTCTTAAGAATTGACCATTTGACTATGCATTCTCATTTCAAAGCATAGAGATTGGACTGTGCTTCTACACACCATGGCTTTTATATGGTTTTTTGTGCACAAGGAGATTAGATGAAATTTAAACACGAAATCGTTGCATAGGTGTGAAGGATATATAGTGCTTCATTTTGATTATATATATAAATAAAATGTATAGAAGAACTTGGCATCGTTTCAAGTTCTTCTATGTAAGCATATAAGGATACAAGTTTCTTTTAATTAGTCTTCAAAAAGCCAATAACTTGTCAATATATTCCAATGAATGGCAACTGAAGTAAAAAGGAGTTCTTCACTCTTCTTTCTTTCTTTCAATCATATGCTTAATTAGAAGAATTCTTGTAGTACTAGTACCATGCATTGTGGTTGGCTTCCTTATCCCAATAAAGAAGATCCTACTTGTACTAGCAAACATGAGAAGAATAAAATGCTATATTGAATAGAGAGATGGAAATGGATTGTGTGTCTTATATGTAAATGACAAAGGTGTGAAATATATATTCATATATATTAATATATATATATATCTCTATATATAGATATATAGATATATAGATATATACATATGTGCCACTTTTGACTTTATACAACATGTTGGATGCTTACAGTGTAAAGGCAAATGTTAGCCATGTTAGAGTTTCACATCTCTAGATTCTGGTCCCATAAAGAAGTTGCAGGAGGAATTGCTTAGTGGGAGAATAAGTTGACGTGTTTTTCTCTTTTTGGATTCTTTCTCATTGTATACATCACTCTTTACATATATATATATATATACATATATATATATGTATATATGTATATTTTTTAAAAATAAAATTATATAAAAGATAGATAGATATTCATATAATGATCATAATAAAATTAATGTATCTAGGGATGGTCGCCTTACAGATATAAACATACAAATTAATAGAAAGTGATTTTAGTGAAAGGCTATTCAAAAACAAAATGTATATATATATATATATATATATATATACATACATATATAGAAAGTGATTTTAGTGAAAGGCTATTCAAAAACAAAATGTATATATATATATACATACATATATAGAAAGTGATTTTAGTGAAAGGCTATTCAAAAACAAAATGTATATATATACATATATATTAATAAATTGAATTTCAGACAAGAAACAGTCTTCTCAGGTTCCCCGTTTGTTTTAGAATGATTCTCAATATAGGAAATAGCATATATGTAAAAAGAAGTTGTAGAATCTTTGGCCTAATTTTTAGAAATACTAATCAGATCATGGAATTGGTGCATCATCTAATTGGAGAAGCATTAACTTGTTGATCTCTAACCCTGAGCCTTGTCTCTTTAATGTCTGTGAAAATATTGATTATAAAACATGGAACCTTAATCTCAGTGCAAAATTCACAGTCAAATCTATAAGATTCTCAACAACAGGGTTGGAGATGTCAAATAACTGCTACTATCTGAAAATGTCCTTGTTCAAAGAAGAATAAAATCTTTAGCTTTGTCTCTTTAATGTCTGTGAAAATATTGATTATAAAACATGGAACCTTAATCTCAGTGCAAAATTCACAGTCAAATCTATAAGATTCTCAACAACAGGGTTGGAGATGTCAAATAACTGCTACTATCTGAAAATGTCCTTGTTCAAAGAAGAATAAAGTCTTTAATTTATAGTTGGTTTGGGATAATAAAATTCAAATGCTAGATAAACTTGCTGGCAAGCAATGCAATAGATTCCTGATGGCCACTTGCATTCTTTGTCACTTGATAATTGAAACTGTGGAGCACCTATTTTCAGGTGTTCAATTGTAGAGTGTGTGAGAAGTCACTTTGGGCAAGTCTTTAGGCTCTTGAACTACCAACATTCTTTTGATGCTCTCTTGGCCTTTGAAGAATTAAAAGCTATTGTTTGTGTCATTTGTTTAGAGTTGCATATTTTTTGATGATTTCACATTCTCTCTTACCTCTGCTTTGGCAAAAATTATTCATATGTACTTGATTGCCTGCAATTCCAAATTAAGATGAAGAGGATCAAGTTAGAAGACTTCATGAGTACTGCCAAGCTTAGCTTTAACTTTGTGGGACACCAAGCACAAAAGAAGGACCCTGGAGAAACTGATAATCACTATATAGATATTTCAGATCTATCCGATCAAGTTTCTTATAGAAAGCAACTTGAAAAACTCAAACACTTGATCAGGAAAATTCATGCAAGCTCAAGAAAACCAGAATAAAAGTAAAACAGAAGCCATGTCAAAAGAATAATGATACCAGATCATATATAACTCAGATGCTTCTCAAATTTCATACATATGAAGTGAAGATCAAGTACATCAACTCTCTTATATAAACTTCAAATCAAAACACACTCACGGAAGCAAGAAAATTCAAACATCAATCAACTCTCTAGGAAAGAACATAAACATTCTTACATAAGAACCCATAATATATCACTGTGAAAGTTCAGTGACTGAATTGAACTAAACCTGCTCAGTCACACCACACGCGTCAGTTGTTCCTCAGCTGCACCGCTTGAGTCGTTTCCTTGCCTCGAACTTGATACAAAGCCCTTGATCATCAAATCTCAGCCGTTCAGAACAAACACAATCCACATCTCTTTAAATGCCTCGAACTTAAACCTCTTGCCATGATGGATGAGATCTTGGCCACACGATCTCTGGCTAATCTTGTTGCTGAGATTGTTTTTCCCTGCCTCAAACTATGTACTCACTTGATCTTCAGATCCTGACCATCCATCACATTCCCACCGATTCTTCAACTGACTTAACAGACTTTCAAACATGAGAAAAGACTAACATACCCTCAGCTTCTTAACAAATGACACCAGGACACACTGAGCTGCAGCTTCACTGCTTCCTCTCTGCAATTGTATTTTATCTTCAATCAATTTCAACAAAACCTCCCCTTGATTGAAGATGACAAACACCCATTTCACCTCTGAACTGTTTGTGCTTTTGGACACTTAGACATTTGGTGAATATATCTGCAACTTGTATATCAGTGGAGCAATAGTTCAACTGAATTTTCTTCCTTGCTATAAGTTCTCGAACATGATGATATTTAACATCCATGTGCTTTGTTCTTCCATGAAGAGCTGGATTCTTTGCAATAGCAATGCATGACTTATTGTCACACCAAATCTGAGTTGCTGCTTCACAAATTAACCCACAATCATATAAGATTTTCTCCATCCATAAACTCTGACAACAAGCTGAACTTAATGATATGTATTCAGCTTCAGTAGATGATAAGGCCACAATTTCCTGCTTCTTTGAAGCCCAACAAACAGCACCTGAACCTAGATTAAAAACATAACCTGATGTGCTTTTCCTGTCCTCACTATCACCACACCAATCACTATCACAGTAACCTTCAAGTACACACTCAACTCCACAATTATACTGAATTCCAAAATTTAAAGAACCGAAAGAACATACCTCAAGACTTTGCTTAGCAGCTCCCCAGATGAATTCTTGTAGGATTTTGCATGTATCTGGATAATTGGTTTACAAAGAAACACCAAATCAGGTCTAGTATGAGTCAGGTATAGCAATTTGCCAACTAATCTTCTATAAATAGTTGCATCTGTGCCTTCTGCTTCTTGAGTAAGTTGCAATTTTGTACACTGACTCATTGGCACATTCACCTGCCTTTACATCCCCTAGCATATTAAACTGCTTCAACATCTCTTTTGCATACCTCTTCTGTGAAACATGTATACCTTGACTGCTTTGATATATTTCTAGCCCCAGAAAATATTTAATTAGACCCAAATCGACATCTCAAACTCCTGTTTTATTGTTGCTTTGAATTCTTCCACCATCTCCATTGATGATCCTAAGCAAATTAAATCATCAACTGACACACATATCAACAACATCTCTCCTTCATTTTTATCCTCCTATACAAGGTATGTTCTGTCTCACTTCTGCTGAAATTCTGTGACTCAAACCATCCATCTAACCTTGCATACCGAGCTCTTGGGGCTTGTTTTTAAACCATACAAAGCTTTAAATAATTTATACACTTGATCTTCTTTTCCCTGCACTTCAAATCCCTTGGGTCGTGAAACATATACTTCTTCTTTAAGTGTTCCATTCAAAAAAGCTGATTTAACATCTAAGCTGAAAAAAATTGGCCGACCTCTTTTGTGCTCAAAGTGCTAAAAATCATCCTCACTCGTCTCCATTCTTGCCACGAGAGCAAAGACCTCTTCATAGTCAATCCCAAATTCTTGAGCATAGCCTTTAGCAACTAGCATGGCTTTATACTTGTCAATCTCACCATTAGGTTTCAATTTGGTCTTGTATATCCATTTGACTCCAATTGCCTTCTTTCCTGCTGGTAGTTCACACAACTTCCAAGTATTATTTCTCTGAATTGCATCAATTTCTATTATCATTGCTTGTCTCCAATGTTCTAATTTTTCAGCCTCTTCATAACAGCTTGGATCAGTTACATTTAATGCAAATGAACAACTCTCATATAAATCTTTTAATGCTCTAACTTTCTGAGTTGGAGACTCATCAATACTGGAATCTGATTCTGAATCCTTCTGAACTGCAGAATTACCATTCCCACTGTTTCTATCAACTCCAGTACTTGATTCAGATTGATTCCTAGTTTCTTGAGTTTCTGCAAATGCTTCTGATTTTCTTTTCTGTAAAACAATCATCTTTGATGTTGGAGAGCCTCGGAATGAAAAGGCGAGTTTTCACCAACAAATATTAGTGTTCGGCATTGCAGTTTCTTTAAATTTTGGAATTCAGTATAATTGTGGAGTTGAGTGTGTACTTGAAGGTTACTGTGATAGTGATTGGTGTGGTGATAGTGAGGACAGGAAAAGCACATCAGGTTATGTCTTTAATCTAGGTTCAGGTGCTGTTTGTTGGGCTTCAAAGAAGCAGGAAATTGTGGCCTTATCATCTACTGAAGCTGAATACATATCATTAAGTTCAGCTTGTTGTCAGAGTTTATGGATGGAGAAAATCTTATATGATTGTGGGTTAATTTGTGAAGCAGCAACTCAGATTTGGTGTGACAATAAGTCATGCATTGCTATTGCAAAGAATCCAGCTCTTCATGGAAGAACAAAGCACATGGATGTTAAATATCATCATGTTCGAGAACTTATAGCAAGGAAGAAAATTCAGTTGAACTATTGCTCCACTGATATACAAGTTGCAGATATATTCACCAAATGTCTAAGTGTCCAAAAGCACAAACAGTTCAGAGGTGAAATGGGTGTTTGTCATCTTCAATCAAGGGGAGGTTTTGTTGAAATTGATTGAAGATAAAATACAATTGCAGAGAGGAAGCAGTGAAGCTGCAGCTCAGTGTGTCCTGGTGTCATTTGTTAAGAAGCTGAGGGTATGTTAGTCTTTTCTCATGTTTGAAAGTCTGTTAAGTCAGTTGAAGAATCGGTGGGAATGTGATGGATGGTCAGGATCTGAAGATCAAGTGAGTACATAGTTTGAGGCAGGGAAAAACAATCTCAGCAACAAGATTAGCCAGAGATCGTGTGGCCAAGATCTCATCCATCATGGCAAGAGGTTTAAGTTCGAGGCATTTAAAGAGATGTGGATTGTGTTTGTTCTGAACGGCTGAGATTTGATGATCAAGGGCTTTGTATCAAGTTCGAGGCAAGGAAACGACTCAAGCGGTGCAGCTGAGGAACAACTGACGCGTGTGGTGTGACTGAGCAGGTTCAGTTCAATTCAGTCACTGAACTTTCACAGTGATATATTATGGGTTCTTATGTAAGAATGTTTATGTTCTTTCCTAGAGAGTTGATTGATGTTTGAATTTTCTTGCTTCCGTGAGTGTGTTTTGATTTGAAGTTTATATAAGAGAGTTGATGTACTTGATCTTAACTTCATATGTATGAAATTTGAGAAGCATCTGAGTTATATATGATCTGGTATCATTATTCTTTTGACATGGCTTCTGTTTTACTTTTATTCTGGTTTTCTTGAGCTTGCATGAATTTTCCTGATCAAGTGTTTGAGTTTTTCAAGTTGCTTTCTATAAGAAACTTGATCGGATAGATCTGAACTATCTATATAGTGATTATCAGTGGTATCAGGGCAACTTTCTGAGTTGGAGACTCATCAATACTGGAATCTGATTCTGAATCCTTCTGAACTGCAGAATTACCATTCCCACTATTTCTATCAACTCCAGTACTTGATTCAGATTGATTCCTAGTTTCTTGAGTTTCTGCAAATGCTTCTGATTTTCTTTTCTGTAAAACAATCATCTTTGATGTTGGAGAGCCTCGGAATGAAAAGGCGAGTTTTCACCAACAAATATTAGTGTTCGGCATTGCAGTTTCTTTAAATTTTGGAATTCAGTATAATTGTGGAGTTGAGTGTGTACTTGAAGGTTACTGTGATAGTGATTGGTGTGGTGATAGTGAGGACAGGAAAAGCACATCAGGTTATGTCTTTAATCTAGGTTCAGGTGCTGTTTGTTGGGCTTCAAAGAAGCAGGAAATTGTGGCCTTATCATCTACTGAAGCTGAATACATATCATTAAGTTCAGCTTGTTGTCAGAGTTTATGGATGGAGAAAATCTTATATGATTGTGGGTTAATTTGTGAAGCAGCAACTCAGATTTGGTGTGACAATAAGTCATGCATTGCTATTGCAAAGAATCCAGCTCTTCATGGAAGAACAAAGCACATGGATGTTAAATATCATCATGTTCGAGAACTTATAGCAAGGAAGAAAATTCAGTTGAACTATTGCTCCACTGATATACAAGTTGCAGATATATTCACCAAATGTCTAAGTGTCCAAAAGCACAAAGCAGCTCGTAGGTGAAATGGGTGTTTGTCATCTTCAATCAAGGGAGGTTTTTGTTGAAATTGATTGAAGATAAAATACAATGCAGAGAGGAAGCAGTGAAAGTCTGCAGCTCGGTGTCCCTGGTGTCATTTGTTAAGACCCAGGGTATGTTAGTCTTTTCTCATGTTTGAAAAGTCCGTTAAGTCGATTGAAGAATCGGTGGGAATGTGATGGATGGTCGGGATCGAAGATCAAGTGAGTACATAGTTTGAGGTAGGGGAAAAACAATCTCAAAGAACAAGATTAGCCAGAGATCGTGTGGCCAAGATCTCATCCATCATGGCAAGAGGTTTAAGTTCGAGGCATTTAAAGAGATGTGGATTGTGTTTGTTCTGAACGGCTGAGATTTGATGATCAAGGGCTTTGTATCAAGTTCGAGGCAAGGAAACGACTCAAGCGGTGCAGCTGAGGAACAACTGACGCGTGTGGTGTGATGCGAGGTTCGAGTTCAATTCAGTCACTGAACTTTCACAGTGATATATTATGGGTTCTTATGTAAGAATGTTTATGTTCTTTCCTAGAGAGTTGATTGATGTTTGAATTTTCTTGCTTCCGTGAGTGTGTTTTGATTTGAAGTTTATATAAGAGAGTTGATGTACTTGATCTTAACTTCATATGTATGAAATTTGAGAAGCATCTGAGTTATATATGATCTGGTATCATTATTCTTTTGACATGGCTTCTGTTTTACTTTTATTCTGGTTTTCTTGAGCTTGCATGAATTTTCCTGATCAAGTGTTTGAGTTTTTCAAGTTGCTTTCTATAAGAAACTTGATCGGATAGATCTGAACTATCTATATAGTGATTATCAGTGGTATCAGGGCAACTTTCTGAGTTGGAGACTCATCAATACTGGAATCTGATTCTGAATCCTTCTGAACTGCAGAATTACCATTCCCACTATTTCTATCAACTCCAGTACTTGATTCAGATTGATTCCTAGTTTCTTGAGTTTCTGCAAATGCTTCTGATTTTCTTTTCTGTAAAACAATCATCTTTGATGTTTGATCATCCAATGCTGTCCACTGCCAGAATTCTGACTCCACAAACCTCACATCTCTGCTAATCAGTACCTTCCCTGAATCTGGCAAATAAATTCTGTAGGCTTTCTCATTTAAGCAATAACCAATGAAAATCCCTTTCATGGTTCTATCATCCAACTTCTGTAATTTCTGTATGGGCACATGTACCATAGCTACACAACCAAATACCCTTAAATGAGAAATTTTGGGCTTCAATTCAAACCAAGCTTCATAAGGTGTTCTTCCCCAAACTGCAAAAGTTGGTGATACATTGAGACGGATACATCTTCGTTAAAATTGCCTCAACCCGAAACTTTTGGGTGAAGTTACTAGTCTTGAGCATACTTCTTGCCTTCTCCACCAAAAGTCCTATTCTTCCTTTCAGCTACACCATTCTGCTGAGGAGAATAAGGAGCAGTTAATTCATGCTTTATACCCCTATGATCATAGAAATCCTGAAACTCTTTTGACATAAATTCTCCACCTCTATCATGCTACGAGAATCCTTAATCGATTCCCACATTGTCTTTCCACCATTGTGACAAATTTTTAAAAACAATCGAGTACTTCATACTTGAATTTTCAAAATGTACACCCAGACATCCTTGAAAAAAATCATCAATGAAAAAGCGAAAAATATTTACCTCCACCATTAGATTACATCGCGCATAGGGACCACATACATCAAGCATGTACAAGATGAAGTCTTCTTCTAGCTCTCCAAGACTTGCCAGACTGAAATGGACACCTCGTTAGCTTTCCAAATATACATTCTTCACAATGATTTTTTTCTTTTTCAACTTGAGTAAACCCGAACCATCTCCTTACGTGCAAGCGGCTTCATTCCACGAAAATTCGAGTGCCCATACCTTCTATGCCACAACATTGCCAATTCTTCATTTTTGGCTAAATTGATCTGCTCTTGACTTGAAAACTCCACAGGAAATAAATTGTTAGTATTCTTCTGAATTATGTTGTGCTTGCATACTTGCTCTTTGATCACCAAATCTGGAACTCTCACCAGCTCTTCCTCTACCTCTAAACCTTCCAACTCTACCTCTTCCTCTCCAATTAGTTCCACCACTCATGGAACCTCCATGCATTACAAAAGCTTCATGTCTTTCTGGCCTTTCAGTAAATTGATTAAATCTGGCTTCATGAGCTTGAAGAGAGCCACTCAATTCATCAAGAGTCACCTTTGACATATCCCTTGCCTCTTCAATTGAAGTCACTACATGTACAAATCTTGATGATAGACTCCTCATCACCTTCAAAACCACTTCAGAGTCCTTCAACTCACTTCCCATACCTCTAATCTGATTTACCACAGCCAATACTCTTGTAATATAATCTTTGAGCTGTTTCATCTTCTTTCATCAGTAAAAGATCAAATCTTTTGCCTCAAAGTTTCTTTGCCTAACTGACACCATCCTTGATGTCCCTTGATTCTCATTCTTGATATGATCCCAGGCCTCCTTTGCAGAATCAAACCTCACAATTCTATGCAAAATTGTCTCATCTACACTTGTTGTAACAGAAATAGAGCCTTTGCATCATCTTCACTTTCTTTCTCAGTTGGTTTGTCTGCACTAATGCCTTCCTCAATCACTTTCGAAAGCCTTTGGGATCTAAAAAGGTCTTCATTCTATAGCTCAATGCTCATACCCATCTCCTCACGAAAATAGGCGAAGTGTGTGAGATATATCGGTGTTGAGTGCGGATGATGAGCTTGAAGCCATTGACTGAGTGGTTTTTACTTCCTCCTTACTCATCAAGCCTTCTCAAATCACATCACACAGCCACACAAATCAACAAAACAATAAGAATCACCAGTGACGAAGCAAGAACAACGACAAACAACAACCTCGACTTCTCGACACGGACACAAGGCAAAAACACCAATCACCAAGCTGAAACCCGAACTCATACCATACTGACTCGATACCAGCGATAATCACTATAGATAGTTCAGATCTATCCGATCAAGTTTCTTATAGAAAGCAACTTGAAAAAAACTCAAACACTTGATCGGGAAAAATTCATGCAAACTCAAGAAAACCCGAATAAAAAGTAAAAAGCGAAGCCATGTCAAAGAATAATGATACCAGATCATATATAACTCAGATGCTTCTCAAATTTCATACATATGAAGTGAAGATCAAGTACATCAACTCTCTTATATAAACTTCAAATCAAAACACACTCACGAGTCGGAAAATTCAAACATCAATCAACTCTCTAGGAAAGAACATAAACATTCTTACATAGAACCCATAATATATCAACGTGAAAGTTCGGTGATCGAATTGAACTAAACCTGCTCGATCACACCACACGCGTCGAGTTGTTCCTCAGTTTGCACCGCTTGAGTCGTTTCCTTGCCTCGAACTTGATACAAAGCCCTTGATCATCAAATCTCGGCCGTTCGGAACAAACACAATCCACATCTCTTTAAATGCCTCGAACTTAAACCTCTTGCCATGATGGATGAGATCTTGGCCACACGATCTCTCGGCTAATCTTGTTGCTTTGAGATTGTTTTTCCCCTGCCTCAAACTATGTACTCACTTGATCTTCAGATCCTGACCATCCATCACATTCCCACCGATTCTTCAACTGACTTAACAGACTTTTCAAACATGAGAAAAAGACTAACATACCCTCGACTTCTTAACAAATGACACGGGACACCTGAGTGCGACTTCACTGCTTCCTCTCTGCAATTGTACTTGATCTTCAATCAATTTCAACAGAAACTCTACCATCACAGGCATTGGCCTAACCATCTGATTTCATTCCATCACCTCAACATCAGTTGACTGGAAGAGGCTCATCTTCAATCAAGAGTCTGTGACAACTTTGTTGTCTTATGTTGTTCTCCATTGTCTCTATCTATGGTTACGCAATGTGCTCTTATCCTAGTCACTTCCACTGGAGGAATTATGTTTTGCATTTTGTGTTTTTACTTTTGATGTTCTTATATGTATTTTATTTTTTTAATATATTTATAGTTTATTCACTTCATAAAAATAATAATAAAATTGTTTTATTAATAAATGTTATTCTTTTTGAGTCACAAACTAAATATGTATGATTTGAGAAAAAAAAATATAAGTGGTAAGAACTCATCAAAATACTCTCATGAAACTCATAGCTTATCTAAAAATAACTACCCTTATAGGTCAAGTCACACACACACACACACACACACACACACACACACACTCCCCCATATGGTTAATTAATTAAGATCAAGCTAATCCGAACCAACTAAAACTCAGCACATCTAGAAACCCTCCTCCTAACAACAACTATAAACCTACCATACCATTACTTGATTATAAATATAATCTTAATTAATCATAACCACTGCCTTACTTGATTATAAATATAAACAATTAAAAAAAAAACTAATAGCACACCAAAAGTGCTAATCACCAAACACTTACTTAATGCTCTCCCTCTTCCTTAACACACTTGATTAAAGATCACATACGTGCATGGCATGCATGGCATGGAAGCAATGAAGCCATTGCTATCCACCTTCATGTTGATCCATAACCTAATAGTAATATTGATGACAAATAATAAACTTCATGCAACTCATGCACATGATCTCCTTGTTATCAATGGCGGTGGCTTCTCTTGTGAGAGTTGGCTCCTTGGAGTAGAGACTAACAACGTGAGAGGGTGGAAGACCGTGCCACGGGGTTGTGAGAGCTTCGTCGGGCAGTATATGATCGGTAAGCGATACGGCGAGGACTTGGCGATGGTGGTCAGAGAGGCAGAGAAGTATGCAAGAGGGTTGAAGCTTGGAGGTGATGGAAAGGAGGTTTGGGTCTTTGATGTTGATGACACTGCTCTCTCTAACTTGCCTTTCTATGCTCATAGGGGATTTGGGTAATGTTAATTAATTAGTTAATTTATTAATTAACTTTGTTAATTTTTTAATTTACTTTGAATTTGATTTAGATGTATGTGTGTACATGTTAAGAGTTTGTTTATTAATGTGTTAGGATGTATTTGGTGAGTGTTAGTTGGTTAGAGAGAAATTTGCATGTTTGGTATTGTTGGTGTTATTAATTATTAGCATCAATTGAAGTAGAACCATTTGGGAATTAGAGGGTATTCTAAGTTTTTTAAGCAAATGGGAATTGTTTGAATAAGAATATTTTTTAATAAAAATTTTTAAAAACTTGTTAATTAATTATATTAAAATTTTAGTTAGTATTTTTGAAATTAAATTTCAAAAGAAATTTGAATTAATTTGGGACATCACAATAAATTATAATGCATTCATTGTTTCAAGAAGATAAGTAAACTAAAAATTCAAAAATTTAATTTTTGGTGATTAATTTAGCTTATATATACATAGTCTTTTTGAAAATAAAAATATACAATCAATCTTAATCGAAAACTATGATTTTCCCCCATTTAACACTAAATGCACTTTTTTTTTTGTTTGGGCTTTCTGGCCCTAATTTAGTTGCATGATATATATATATATACTAAGTATTTTCATGATATTACATGATTTATTAATTTCAACAATACAAATGGCTCATTTATTTATTTTGAAGGGCAAGGGCATATAATAAAAGTGAGCTTGATGTTTGGGTAAACAAAAGCAGAAGACCAGCAGTGCAACAAAGTTTAAGGCTATACAAGACCCTCTTGTCTTTAGGCATCAAAGTTATGTTCCTAGGTACTGATTTTGAGCATGATAGGGACATCATTTCTGCCAATCTGAGGAAGGTTGGATATATTACTTGGGAGAAATTATTATTAAGGTAATCTCAAATTTATTATTTATTTATGTTTCACATAGAGTATCATTATTATTAAATGGATTTTGACATGTATTTTTTAACAAATTATTATTTTTTTACTTGGGAGAAATTATTATTAAGGTAATCTCAAATTTATTATTTATTTATGTTTCACATAAAGTATCATTATTATTAAATGGATTTTGACATGTATTTTTTAACAAATTATTATTTTTTTACTTGGAAGAAATTATTATTAAGGTAATCTCAAATTTATTATTTATTTATGTTTCACATAAAGTATCATTATTATTAAATGGATTTTGACATTTATTTTTTAACAAATTATTATTTTTTAAAAATAATTTGTGATATATGTTTGGCAGAATACCAAAAGTCAAATTATCTACAATCTCATATAAATCCAGTGAAAGGAAGAAATTACAACAAGAAGGTTACAAAATTATCGGTAATATTGGAGATCAATGGAGTGATATTTTAGGTACACCAGAAGGTGACCGCACATTCAAGCTACCGAACCCAATGTACTATGTTAATTAATTTTTAAAATTTTGAAATAATTTTATAAAAATTATTTTATAAATGACCCTCTCAATATGGTAGTATTTTATTCTTCAATTTTCCTTATCAATAGGATATATCATCAGAATACAAGTCATAACTAATAAATTAGCTAACTATGAACAAATAAACCTTTCTTTATCTTTTTTGTTTCACCTGCTAGATGGGTTTTTAGAGATCATCATTGAGTGTGGATTTGTATTTTGAGAGTGATCTTAGCTAGTTTGTTATTTTATTTTGGTTTTAATTGCTTCAATGACTTTTTGTAATAGAAATAAAAAATTACAGGTTCAAATCCTGTCAATCTATATAAGAGTGTATTAGATTTATATTTAATTACAATTAAACTAACATATAATAGTGGATAACGGGTTTGTTTAAAAGAATAATAATGAATAATCAAACTTTACACGAGGATAATATAAAAAATTCATCTAAAAAGAAAATGTTCGTTGCATAATTGCCTGAAAAATCCGAAAGGATAGTTGGAAAGGAGCTGCTCGATTTTTATAATTCAAATAAATAATGGGCCTGTTTTCTTTTTGGTGCCACTTGCTTAATATTTAACTATTTTTGTATGACTAATATTTTTTAAATTTTTTAAAAAAGAAATAAAAACTTTTTATTGCATGTCTAAAAACAATCCAACTGTAACTTAATCTTAGTTAACCAATAAAAACAATTAAAATTCCAATTAACCAATAAAAAAAAAACTCCAATTTTAGCTGCCTATCAGACCTTATGATTTATTATTAAAATAAAAAAACTTCCAAGACGTTTTGGTTTTGACTTAGTTTTTACCCGATTTTCATCGTGCTCTTTTACTTTCTTGTTTTATTATTATTAATATATAATTTTTTTTTATGAAAATAAGTAAATCACAAGTGTATCAAAAAAAGTAACGTAAGAACAAACAAAAGGAACTACCGAAGCCTGATCACAAGGATAATTCCAGTAAAGCAGTAAAACACTGAAATACACAAAAGAAGAAAAACAACAAAATAGGAAAGGCCCGTACATAACACAAGGAGGAAAAAAAATTATCATTAATTTTTATATAAACTCCATAAGAAAAACATTTACAAATATATAACATAAAACATACATATGCCTCTGAATTATTTTTTAAAATATCATTTTTGCCATGAATTTTTGAATTGAGTTATATTTTTGGGGTGGGATTCTAGCGAATTAAAATGATTCCTTTTTAAAATATTTGTCTAAAATTTTCTATATACAAATATGTAAAAAAAATGATTTACAGTGATTTTAACCTAATTATTATTATTTTTCAACAAAAGCATATCTGCTTACAATATTATATATATATATATATATATATGACAAATATGAAAAAATTACACAAATGATTCTAAGGTCACATAGTAATATATATAAAGCGTCATCTTCCCAAAGCGGTTCACATGCCCAATGTCATAAAAAACTATAACAACCATGAATAAATTAATTAAAATTAGCAATAGCAGGAAATGATTGACCACATTTTTGCTTACCACATTGAACTCCATAAAAGATCAAAACCAACTCTTAAAAAAATAGATAATTAAAAAGAAAATAAATGGTGTGAAACTTTAGTACAGATTTGAGTGAGTGTTTTATAAATCCTTTGCTGTCTGTAATTTTAGATGGCTAATGACAAATTTAACTGGATTTCTAACATAGTTTCTTTTGATTAACATTTGAACTAAATTTACTTCTTGTAAGTTTCTCTTAATATTCCAATATCATTTGCAATATATATTTATGGACTCCAATCACTATTTAGCATTCTAGATTACTATTGTATATCATGATTCAGAGACATCAATACCACTTCGTTATTCTAAGATTTCTTGGGTTTAATTATCTGATTGCTCCAAATTTGCTTGAGATATACCATTGTGTTATAACCCAAGGTTTTAATAAAGTAATAGATAATCTTGCATGGGTTAATTTGGAAAATATAGATTTGAAATTATTAGATTGGGTCTCTCATCCCATATAGCTTAAGCTTTTGGGTTAATTTGGACCAAAATAATACACTTGGTTTCTATCCAACATAGTTTTCGAGCTTTAGTTTGTTTAGTTTGCTTGCAACATAACTAGTTAAAATAGCCTAACACGTACCAAAGGGGCATATTAGTCTATTAAGGTGACTAATAGTCTCACATTAGTTGATTTGGAGAATATGAATGGGAATATATTGGTCTGGAGCTCTCATCCTATTAGCTTAAGCTTTTGGATTGAATGTGACCAAGATAATTCGGTTGGCTTGCATTAACAGGTTTGGTACCTTATCTTGTGTGTTGGTTCTATGCTGTCAAATTTTAACTTTCTATGATTATTATAATGTACTATGCTTTGTGGTTTGTTCTGATGTCCTGCGCAACGCTTGTTATGTTAATTAAAACATAAGCTGAATCTAATGGAGATTACAGTTGAACCCCAGAAAATTTAATTTCTATTTTGATAGCAAGTAACATATTGCTTTGTCATTGTGGAGCTGCAAGGCTCATTTATTTAGACCAAGGGTTAATCTAAAAGCATGCATGCACTTCCAAAAAAGGCAAGAAAGAAGTTTTCCTGCTTTTTTTAGTTACATTATGTACCATAGGAAGTTACTGAATTCTTTTGGTGAGCATAGACAGACTGGTAGGCTTCAAGAAATACTGTAGTTGCATTGAATTATAGTGTAGTTGTTTCTGTTTTTTGACAGAGCTTGCAGGTTCAGTTCCTCTAACTGAGCTAGCAGGGAAAATTGTTGTGTTTTTCTTTTTAGTTTTGTCTTGTACCCCTTCCATTGCTAGTTGAAGATAAGAATTTTTTTTTTTTATGGCGCACCAGTAAGACCTCTCAAATTCATGAATATTAAAAAGAAAAAGAAAAACATAGTTATTTAAAAATTAAAAATTTGAATTAAGAGTGTAGGATTATAATCATTCTTAATTTAAAATTACGATTTCTTTTTCATTCAACACTAAATGTACTATTTTTTTTTTGTATTTTTTTTCTCCTTGTAGCCATTATTTATTTATTTATTTATGACAAAAATTTCCATGATTTATTTATTTCAATAACCAAAATCCCTTATTTATTTATTTATTTTGAAAGGTGAAGGCATACAATAAAAAATAAGTTTGATGTTGGACAGGCAAATGTTCGAGACTAGTGCTGAGTTTGCTGACAGAGAGTTAAGTGCTGTTAATAACTCTTTTTGTCCTTGGGTATCAAACTTTATCTGGTGGTGTGCTGATTGGGTATAAGAGGGCTGCAAATTCATTTCTTCTTATATGACAAAAAGTTTTTTTCTTGTAGAAATGTGTTGGACACGCCACTTTTTAAGTTTATATGAAATTATATTATTTATTTATTTATTTATTCAATTATGGAATTTGGTCGTTCATATATAACATGATCAATGCTTATGATAAACTTGTAAAAGTAACATGAAAATATACCTTTTATAATTTTATTAAGTTTAAAGATGAACTCTAAATTTAATAAGCAATTACGTACATGTCCTTTTTTTTTTTTTTACAAAATATCCTTGTTTCAAGTATCAAGATGAATTTAATATGAATATATATATATATATATTTTTAGTTTAGAGGAATAAATATTTATGTCAAAATATTTATTTCTCTAAAGACTAACCCCGCACAGTCTACCTAATGTGGATGTACGACCATTTTTTTAAGGTTCATGTCGCAATATGTTCTGTTATACTGTATAACTTTTGCAACAAATGTTTTAAGAGTTCAAGTGTTTTTAAATAAATAAATGAAAGAAAGAATGAATAAATAATGATATAAAAACAAATAATAAAACAATAGAAAACTTTTTCTCTCTAATATAGTGTAATTTAGTTTAATTTATATTAAATTTGCTTCAAAGCCCTAATCTAAATCTCTTCTGTTTTTAGGTAACTGTCACCATCACCGCTCTCTCCCTCTCCGACTATCACCGGTATCACAACATCATCTTTCTCCCCTTTGCTATAATTCTGGACTGGGTAAGCTTCTTTTACTCTTAATTTGAGCCATCTTTTCTGTTTCTGGATGGCTATTAGTCTGTCATGATTACAGCTCTCTCCCTCTTCAACCATCATGGGTATCATAGCGTCTTCTCTCCCCCCTTTGCTATAGCTCAGGCTGGGTAAGCTTCTTGAAGCTCCTGCAAGTTTTTTTTCTAAACTTTTCTAGTGTTTAACAACGAATGCTGATTAAATGAACTCGCGGTGCATCTATTACTTTCTTAGACCGGGTAAGCTTCTTGAAGCTCCTACAAGTTATTCTAAACTTTTCTAATGTTTAACAACGAATGTTGATTAAATGAACTAGATGTGCATCTATTAATTTCTCAGTTTGAGCAATTTCTTTTGATTTTGGGTAATTGTCAGTCTGTCACCATCACCGCTCTCTCCCTCTCTGGCCATCACCCATATTACAACGTCGTTTCTATCCCCTTTGCTACAGTTTTGGACTCAGTAAGCTTCTTAAAGCTCCTATAAGTTTTTTGTAAACTTTTCCAGTGTGTTTAACAACGAATGCTGATTAAATGAACTCGAGGTTCATCTATTACTTTCTATCTTGATTTAAATTTTTTTTTAATGTTGTAGGTTAATGGCTTATGTAGCATTTTTGGAGTTTATTCATCGATTCGATCCCCTTTGCTTCGTGATTTTGGTATTGGTGCTGCAGATCGGAGCAAATAACCCTATAAAGGTTAGCAACCTTAGGAAGAGCACGAATGCCACTCAGGGTGCCATTGCATCGTACGAGATGCTGGGCATAGTGTCATGCATCACGTCATTATTGATGGCGGAGTTGCTGCGGGTCTATTTTGACATCATCATAGGAGTCAAAGCAACGCCGGAAGATTATTATGTGTTACGAGGATGATGGCTGATGTTAATACTAGTGCTTAGAATATCTTTAGTTCTAGCGCTAGTGCATGTCTTTATTATTGCTATTATGGTTTTTGTTATGTTGATAAGGATGATGATCATTAGCTTGACGTCTACTCCCATTATCGGTATTACTCCCATATATGTTTTTTTCTTTAGCGTCGGGTGTTTTATAGCTTGTTTCATGAGTCTAGGGTTTTTGGGCTATACATGTCTCCAGAAACCTAATGATGAGTTAGGTTATGTCCGTATATGTTATTTGGTAATGGAAAAGTAAGTCTCCTCCTATTTTATTGGAGTTGTAAGGTTGAGATTGTGTCTTTTTCTTTTTTTTTCATGGTTTTTTTCCCGAATGAATGAATGCCGTGAATGTTTAGTATTAAAAATATAAAAAATTGAACATATAAAATTACCTAATGATGTATACATATCACATATAGAGATAAAGTTTCACTAATTAAGATTTATATAATATAATTAACATGCAGTGCATCTTCCTAAATGGTAAATGGCCAATCTAAACCCTTCTTGCCCCTCCCCCTTCCCCCTCCCCCAAAATGAAGAGCAGTGCATCTTCCTAAATGGTAAATAGCCAATCATCCCTAGTAACCCTTCACCCCAACCTAAACCCTTTTTGCCCCCCCTCTAGACAGTCTGTCACCATCACCGCTTTCTCCCTCTTCGGCCATCACCCGTATTTTTTTTGGGGCTATACATGTCTCCATAAACCTAATGATGAGTAAAGTTATGGTATGTCCGCATATGTTATGTGGTAATGGAAAAGTAAGTCTTTTCCTATTTTGTTGGAGTTGTAAGGTTGAGACTGTCTTTTTCTTTTTTTGTATTTTTAGTTTGAGCAATTTCTTTTGATTCTGGGTAACTGTCAATCTGTCACCATCACTGCTCTCTCCCTCTCTGGCCATCACCGGTATTATAACGTCGTTTCTCTTCCCTTTACTACTGTTTTGGACTCGGTAAGCTTCTTGAAGCTCCTACAAGTTTTTTGTAAACTTTTCTAGTGTGTTTAACTATGAATGCTGATTAAATGAACTCGTGGTTCATCTATTACTTTTTATCTTGATTTAAAATTTTTTGTTTTTAATGTTGTAGGTTAATGGATTATGTAGCATTTTGGGAGTTTATTCGTCGGTTCGTCTCCTTTTGCTTCGTGATTTTGATATTGGGGCTGTAATTCGGAGCAAATAACCCTGTAAAGGTTAACAACCTTGGGAAGAGCATGGATGCCACTCAGGGTGCCATTGCATCGTACGAGATGCTTGGCATAGTGTCATGCATCATGTCACTATTGATGGCGGAGCTGCTGGGGGTCTATTTTGACATCATCACATGAGTCAAAGCAACGCCGAAGATTATTATGTGTTACGAGGATGATGGCTGATGTTAATACTAGTGCTTAGAATATCTTTAGTTCTAGCGCTAGTGCATGTCTTTATTATTGCTATTATGGTTTTTGTTATGTTGCTAGAGATGATGATCATTAGCTTGATGTCTACTCCTATTATTAGTATTACTCCCATATCTGCCTTTTTCTTTAGCATTGGGTGTGCTATAGCTTGTTTCATGGGTCTGGGGTTTTTGGGCTATACATGTCTCCAGAAACCTAATGATGAGTAAGGTTATGGTATGTCCGTATATGTTATGTAATAATGGAAAAGTAAGTCTCTTCCTATTTTGTTGGAGTTGTAAGGTTGAGACTGTGTCTTTTTCTTTTTTCATGTTTTTATCCGAATGAATGAATGTCGTGAATGTTTAGTATTAAAAATATGAAAATTTGAACATATAAAATTACCTAATGATGCATACATATCACATATAGAGATAAGGTTTCATTAATTTAGATTTATATAATAAAATTAACATGCAATGCATCTTCCTAAATGGTAAATGGCCAATCTAAACCCTTCTTGCTCCTCTTTGCCTCCTTTGCCCCCCTCCCCGCAAAATGAAGAGTAGTGCATCTTCCTAAATGGAAAATAGCCAATCATCCCTAGTAACCCTTCGCCCCAACCTAAACCCTTCTTGCCCACCTAGATAGTCAGTCACCATCACCGGTATTACATTGTCGTTTTTCTCCTCTTTCTGACAATTCCAGACTAGGTAAGCTTCAAAAAACTCCTGCAAATTTTTTTTTAAAGTTTTCTAGTGTGTTTAACAATGAATGCTAAATAAATGAACTCTGGGTGCATCTATTAGTTTCTATCTTTATTAATTTTTTTTTATGTTGTAGGTTAATGGCTTATGTAGCATTTTGGAGTTTATTCATCGATTCGTTCAGCTTTGCTTCGGGATCTTGGAATTGGGGTTGTAGTTCAGAGCAAATAACCCTGTAAGGGTTAGCAACTTAGGGAAAAGCACGGATGACATTTAGGGTGCCATTGCATCGTAGGAGATGCTGGGTATAGTGTCATGTATCACGTCACTGTTGATGGTGGACCTGCTGGGGGTCTGTTTTGACATCATCACAGGAGTCGATGGTTGATGTTAAAACTAGTGCTTAGAATATCTTTATTTCTAGCGCCAATGCATGTCTTTATTATTGTTATTATGGTTTCTGTTATGTTGATAGGGATGATGATCATTAGCTTGACGCCTACTTCTACTATCGGTATTACTCCCATATTGCTGGTTGACGTTTTTTCTTTAGAGTTAGGTGTGTTATAGCTTATTTCAGGGGTCTAGAGTTTTTGTGCTATACATGTCCCCAGAAACCTAATGATGAGTAGGGTTATGGTATATCCGTATATGTTAGGTGGGATGGAGAAGTAAGTCTCTTCTCATTTTGTTGAAGTTGTAAGGTTGAGACAATGTCTTTTTCTTTTCTTGTATTTTTTTTCTAAATGAATGAAAGTTGTGAATGTTTAGTATTAAAAATATGAAAAATTGAACATATAAAATTACCTAATGATGTATATATATTACATATAGAGATAAAGTATCACTAATTAAGATTTATATAATAAAATTAACATGCAGATCTTTACTTTTTACATACATGAAAGACACTCAATTTTAAGAAAATAAAATTAACATGCATATCGTTAATTTGTAATACATGAAAAACACTCATATTTTATTAAAATAAAATTAACATGGATTTCTTTACCTTGTACATACGTGAAACACAACAGGTGAATATAAAAGTTATGTCATAAATATATCACAAAAATAGAAACAATAATGCGTCTACGTACATCCTCTTCTTGGACAATGAAGAGCAGTGCATCTTCCTAAATAGCCAATCATCCTTAGTCACCCTTTGTCTCCCCCTAAACCCTTCTTTGCACCCTAAAACTTCCTCTGCTCTTTGTAAGTTTGTTTTAAACTTTTCAAGTGTTTAACAACAAATGCTAATTAAATGAACTAGGGGTGCATCTATTAATTTCTCAGTCTAAGCCATCTCTTCCGTTTTTTGGGTGACTGCCAGTCTGTCACCATTAGCACTTTCTCCCTTTTCAGCCATCACCAATATTTCAACGTTTTCTCTTTCTCTCCTTTACTACCGTTATGGGCTGGGTAAGCTTCTTGAAGCTCCTGCAAATTTTTTTGTGAACTTTTTCAGTGTGTTTAATAATGAATGCTGCATCATCGCAGGAGTCAAAGAAATAATGGAAGATCAGAATGCATTACGAGGACGATGGTTGATGTTAATACTATTGCTTTGAATATCTTTAGTTCTTGCGCTAGTGCATGTCTTTTTTATTGTTATTATGGTTTTTGTTTTGTAGATAGGGATGATGATCATTAGGTTGACGTCTATTCCCATTATCGGTATTACTCCCATATTTGCTGAGGTATTTATTAACACTTTTTTGTTTAGCGTCAGGTGTGTTATAGCTCATTAGCTTGTTTCATGGGCTTGGTGGCTTTATGCTATACATTTCCCCGGAAAACAAATGATAAATAAAGTTATGTTATATTCGTATATGTTAGGCGGGGATGGAAAAGTAAGTCTCCTCCCAATTTGTTGAAGCTGTAAGGTTGAGACTGTTTTTTTTTCCTCTGAATGAATGAAAGTTGTGAATGTTTAGTATTAAAAATATGAAAAATTGAACATATAAAATTACCTAATGATGTATATATATATATTACATATAGAGATAAAGTTTCACTAATTAATATTTATATAATAAAATTAACATGAATATCTTTACTTTGGACATACATGAAAGACACTCAATTTCAAAAAAAATAAATTTAAGAGGCATATCTATACATGAAAGACACTCAAGTTTTAAGAAAATGAAATTAACATGCATATCTTTACTTTGTACATACATATGAAACACAATAGGTGAATATAAAATTTATCTCTTAAATATATCACAAAAATAGAAACAATAATGTGTCTACGTACATCTTTTTCTTGGACAATGAAGAGCAATGCATCTTCCTAAATGGTCAATAATCCCTATTAACCCTTTGCCTTCCCTTAAACCATTCTTTCACCCCAAACCCTCCTCTACTGTTTGCAAGTTTTTTTTCTAAACATTTCAAGTGTTTAACAATGAATACTGATTAAATGAACTAGGGTTGAATTTATTAATTTTCTCAATATGAGCCATCTCTTATGTTTCTAGATGACTGTCAGTCACCATCACCGATATTATAACGTCGTCTCTCCCAGTTGCTATAGTTCAGGACTGGGTAAGCTTCTTGAAGTTATTGCAAGGTTTTTTTTTTTTTTTCAACTTTTATAGTATTTTTAACAACTAATACAAATTAAATGAACTCGGGGTGCATCTATTACTTTCTTTTTGATTTAAATTGTTTTTTTAATATTGTAGGTTAATGGCTTATGTAGCATTTCTGGAGTTTATTTTTTTTGGAGTCTACAGTTTGGAATAAATAACACTGTGAACGTTAGCAACCTAGTGAAGAGCACGGATGCCATTCGAGGTGCCATTGCTTTATACTAGATGATGGACATAGTGTCATGCATCACGCCACTATTGATGGCGGAGCTGCTGTGGGTCTGTTTTGACATCATCGCAGAAGTCTAATGACACAAGAAAACACACCGATTTACATTGTTGCTTCTTTATTCCCAATTAGACAGATAAACATAATGGTAGGATATTTTGTCTGTTTGTCAGTCTTGATGTGTTAGTCCCAATAGTAAGTTTTCTTAAAGCTGTGATTTTTCCTGTGGGGTTACTGGTGCTAAGTATTTATTATTAGAGTATGATTTCTATTGAAAACCTTGCCAGAAAAACCATAGCTTTAAGGAAACTTGCTGTTGGGACTAACACATCCAGATAGACTGAAAGACAAGATATCCTACCATTATGTTTGTCCGTCTAATTGGGAACAAATAAGCAGCAATGTAAATCGATATGCTTTCTTGTGTCTTTTGACTCATGCGATGATGTCAAAATAGACCCGTAGCAGCTCCGCTATCAATAATGACGTGATGCATGACACTATGCCCATCATCTAGTATGACGTAATGGCACCTCGAATGGCATCCGTGCTCTTCCCTAGGTTGCTAATGTTCACAGCGTTATTTGTTCCAAACTATAAACTCTAAAAAATAAACTCCAAAACGCTACATAAGCCATTAATCTATAACATAAATATATATATATATATAAATCAAGATAGAAAGTAATAAATGCACCTCGAGTTCATTTAATCTAGGTATTTCGATTTTCACCATAAAAAATAAATCTCATATTGTCGTGCATTTAATTTTAATTTTTCTAAATAAAAATGTTAACCCCAGCTATCTATAAAAGTGTCACTTTCTCCTTTTTTTCCCTCTCACATTCTCCCCCAAAGTCTAAACAAACGCCAACCTCTCTCCCACTCCGGTGCTCTCACAGCCATGCCACCAAGCCTCAATTGCGTCCATCTCGCTATTGCATCATTTTGTCTGGCCAGTGAGAGAGGGAAACTAAAATAAAAGGATTGCAAGATTGTTAGTAATATTGGAGCTTAAAAGAGTGATATTTTAAGTACATGGAAAGTGATCATATAATCTAGCAAATTCTCTATGCTATGCAAATTGATTAATATTTAAATTTTAAATAACTCTATAAAAATATTTAAGAGTGTTGGATAGGTTTATATTAAACTAACATATAATATTGTTAAAAATTATATTTAACGTATTAATAATAAATATTTCAACTTTACAAGAGGATAATAACTAATATCCATTCTAAGGGAATTTTTTTCTTTGGTGATTCTCTCAAAAACCAAGAAATATAATTGGAAGGACAATTATTCAATTTTTCTAATTCCAATAAATAAGTAAATGATTAAATAATTAATGGTTCTAATGTTTTTTTTTTTTGGGGGGTGAATTTGCTTAATATTTGACTTTTTGAGTAACAAAACATTACTTTAATCTTGTATAAAAGTTTTTTACTTTCCATATCTATTTAAAAGTTCACTATTAAAAATAAAACCCATATTTCTAAATAATTTCACATTCTTTTATCATCAAATTAAACTTCAAAATCATCTCAAACTAATAAAATAAATAAATAATAAGTATAATATTTTGAAAAGGTGAGTTTGCGAAATATTTTTTTCTTGCAACACTGTAGATATTGTTATAGGGAAGTAAACAATTTTTTAAAAAATATAATATTGAATAGGTGAGTTTGCTTACAAACTCCATGTGATCCTCGCTTATATATATATATATATAGATGAGCTATGTGTTGGGGATATTAAGCATGTACAAGTTCTACAATGTCAATGCCCTTATCTAGTTATCTTGCCTGAATTCAAGTTTGAACCTACTTCAAAAATATTAAAAGTGTTTGTACAAATACTTGAGAAGTTTTATAAATTTTTGTTTTCAAAAACAATAAAACAAAGGTGGAGAAAAAATTTAAAAAAATTAAAATTTAAAATTGTAAAATTTTTTAAAGCAATAAAATACAAAGATAAACAAATAACCCCAATCTTAATTTTATTTTTCTGACTCTTTTGATCTATACTATTTGAGATAGGTTTGTTGTACCATGTCACATCTTCAACCTATGGAGCCCTAGTCTTAGAAAGCGAGGCTTAACTTAATTTTAGGTGATCATTCCTAATAATAAAACATTTGGAGAAAATTTAAAATATTTACTTAAAAAAATAAGTTTATGGGTGGCACAGTGTATCATTAAAAAAAAATCAAAAATAAAATTGTAGTCCATGGATGATTACTTGGTAGTGTTTGGATAGTGGGATATAATATTTCATGAATATCCATGTTTAAGTGTTTGGTTTGAGGGATTTAATAGTAAAGATAAAGATTGTTTGGTGTTTGGTTTGAGGGATTTAATAGTGAGGATAAAGATTGTTTGGTGTTTGGTTAGAAGGATAAGGATATGTAAATATTTGGATATCCATTTTTAAGTATGTATTTGATTTAAATAACGGATATTAATAGATACATTTTTTATTTATTTAGCATGAAATATTTTTAATGGATTATTAATTAATAACATAATAAACGGAAACTATTATGAATAACTAAAAGTTAAAAACTAAGAATGTATTTTCAAATTATCATTAAAAATAGGGAAAATTACTGTTCACCCCTCGTAATTTTCAAAACTTCCCAAAAACCCCCTCCTACTTTTACACACACGTGACGAAATTTCTCCATAGGTGTTTAACTTCCCTTTACCCCCCACCGCTCACTTCAAATGGGTCCATGTTGTGAAATCCCATTTTTGGCCCCGAAAATGGTGGGAAAGGAAAAGCGCGAATCACATCATGTTCAACCTTTTCGAAGGGCTTTACGCTTGGCTTTTGATAGACAATGCCAAGGAGTTACATTACATCTTGTTATTCTCCTCATTATCATACCCGAAATATATAAATCGGTTTCTCGAACAGAAAAATGAAATTGATTTCCATCGGATTGGTCGAGTGCACTTCATCTTCAAAATGAGTCGTAGTCGATTTTTATTGTCGAGGCAGAGCATGTGCCATTGTCGCCTTCTCGCTTTATGGTTGTAAAGTTTAGTATTACGACGAGAAGAACGATGAATTACGACGAGTTCATTTCGTTGTAAAGTTCTTTCCTCGCTTTATGGTTATCTATTTGTATATTTTAAATAATGTTTTAACTATTTGCTATTATCCGCTTAAATATTTTACTAATATGTTTAATAATTGTCATATCCGGGTTTAATACTTCCCATCTCCGTTTAACATTATCTTTACATGTATAACTATTCATAAACGTGAAAATTCTCAAAGTCTCTAGCAGAAACGGTGATCTTTTCGCTTTGATCCGAATTGTTGGCGTGTGGCACGCGTGGCGGTGCTAAGGTTATGGGTATCCGTGCGTAGAATTAATGACTGGCATTAATTCTTATGCTGCGATAACATAAATTCTCGAACACCCGCTCGTTCTCATCGATCAATGTCGGCCACTGTGCGTTTAACTTTTCTCGGGATACGAAGAGTCGACCGCTTGCAGGACTTCACACCATAAATAACCGGGGAAGAACCCTCCCCTACGGACACCACTCCTCGTCAGTCCTCATCATCCTCCTCCTCCTCCTCTCCTCCTCCTCCTCCTCTTCCCACGGAATGACCACTCTATCTCGAAAGGATGTTTCGTGAGCCTTCTTCCTTATCTTGAGAATCGATTAGCCGTAGTCACTGAACTAGTTAAACTATCTTTTTCACGCCTGAGCGAGTCCTCTCACAATTGCCTGAATGCAGAGGGATTCTCCGTGATGGATGACGGGAAAGCAATTAAGAGAGCATTTCGACTTGGGTATGAAAAAGAAAGTTTTCACGTATTGCGTGATTGAGGAGATTCTCTAGAGGAGGGAGATCATGAAACATCCTTTAAGACTGAGTTGACATTTACCACTCGAGACTTTTCACGTTAGCGTTTAAGAAAATGACGTCGATGTACAACCTGTATTACGTTCGTGTTTAACTATCGGGATCGTCGTTTAAGTCCTACCATGACACATTGATTAATAGTCGTTTTTCATGAATGTGTGTTGTTTAACCTTTTTAATGTTGTACGTTTTGCGAGGTTCAAGTTGATGCGCTTGTTATGCAAACCGCTGTGAGCATCTCGAATGTACAGACACTTGTTTTCGATTATACGAGGGTCGAGTCGTGAGTGTCCAAAAGTCCGAGCGGACGTTAGTAAATGTTAGTAAATGTTGTAAATCTTTGTAAATGTTGTAAATGTTGTAAATCTTTTAAATGTTGTAAATGTTGTAAATCTTTTATAAATAAAAACGAAACAATCGTATTTGATTGTGAACTTCGAAATTTAAAGCAGAGACCTAGTAAAAACAATGTGGGAAACAAAAAGACGTCATTGTAAACAATAGAAAAAGTTAAACAATACTCAAGTTACTCTTTTAAACACAATGACAACGGTGTTTAAGAAAATACGTAAATATGTTTAAACAGTGACCGAGGAGGTACCCATCTAGCATACGCGATGTCGAGTGAAAGCATTCAATTTAAACAATAACATATTATTTTACATGATATAGACTTTTAGTTAAACAGTTAACCGTTATTTTAAACACTATATGTATCCGTTTAAACATAAAAAGCTTTGACGTTTACACAGAGACTCACGTTGAGTTGAGAACTTTCATTCGAATTACGATAAACATGTCTCTCCCTTTGAAATTTAAAATATTCCCAACAAATCTAACTTCATAAACCCCGATAACCCATCCGTTATTATTTAAGTTCCCTTTACTCCCTACTGCTCACTTCAAATGCGGGCCCATATTAAATTTCATTTTCGTTCTTGAAAATGGCGAAAACCAATTCAATCACATCACGTCCGACCTTTATACATGATGATAATGTGAGAATTCCTTCATCTTGAGCGCGGTCTGTCACCAAGGCTGGCTTCGGGGCTCTGCGGTTAACCGGCATATGCGAGCGATGGTCTCGATGTTTTGTCAGCGGCTTGATTACACCGACGTTATAAACCCGTCATTCAATAAAACGAGTATCGACTTCCAAAATGATACGTCACGGTAATTTATCTTCAAACGCACAGACTGATCTTATCATTGAGATGCATTTATGTGCCATCATTTAATCCTACTAAAATGAGTTCTTTCACAGAAGTTCTTCCTTTTACGCTTATCCTGTCAGATAAGTTAATTAATATTTAACCATTCAAGTAATACTTAAATTAAACATTGTTTCCTCCGCTTTAATTTCTTGCCTATGTTTAAATATTTGTACATCGCTTAACTTTTACTTTATCATTTAAAACACTTTATGATTCAGCTTAAAATATTAATCTTTTCGCTTAAACTAAGTGTCAAGAAAGCGGCAGAAGATCTACGGCCATATCCCGCGAAAGAATTAACGACACCATTAAATTTCTAAATTTAATACAACACTTGAAGACCCTTCCTCAAGTATCACCAAGCCAGCTTCCTTTTTTTCTCGATCTCAAGCGCCAATCTACTATGACTTTACACCATAAATGAAAAGCAAGACCCTCCTCGAACACCCCTCCTTATCCTCGTCCCTCCTCCTCGGCTTCTTTTGACGAGTTTCTTCTTCACGATTCAAGATATCTATCACACCATAAAGGGCGTCTCATGATCATCCTCTTCCTGAGAATCAACTGTACCCAATCACGCGGGTGCTGCAGTTCCCATCTTTCGGGTCTGCCGAACGCCAATCGCCTCCATTAGGGGAGTGGGACATCCAATGGAGGATTTTGCAAGCAATTGCCGTGCATTTCAACTCGAAAGCAAGAAAAGAAAGCTTTCACTTATCGCTTAACTGCAGGATTCTCCGTGGCGAGGATAAATGCTTGTTATCCTTTAAGACGAAGTTGATGTCGATCACTGAGAATTATTCTTATCATTTAAAAGCTTTTTTCTTTACCCGCTCCAAACATCATTTTCTACGCTTAATCGCCCCACCTTTCTGTTTGAATTTAATATTAGTAGTTTAAATATAATTTCTCTACTTAATATCATTTTCGCTTCAACTCATGCAGACCATTCAGAAATTCATCGTTGTGGCATGTTCAAGGTGATGCGTGACAAGCATGCCGACCACCGAAGTGAAAGCAAGCAAACAAATTAAGAGACTCCACTGCTCGCATATACATCTCAAGGTAGAGATACTTGTCAAGAGTCGGAATCTTCAAGTGTTTGTCGGTTTTATTAGATTTAAAGAGGATCGAGTCAAAGTGTCCGGTATCTCGAGTAGGCATTGTAAATGTTTAAATATTTTAATGAAACAAATTTATTTGAGTACTTTTGAGGCTTAAATGTGAGATATTCTCTCTTAACGCTTGACTTAAACATTTTGAGAAACAAAATGGTATTGTAACAAACAAAAGTTAAACAAAACGCTTATTATTTATACAATGACAAACGGGTGTTTAAAACCAAAAACAATATTTAAATAAAGAAGACAAATTTCAGTTCGAATACCAAACTTATAAATCAAAAAACTTAAAATGATATTTAAACAAATAACCTTATAATTAAATGAGATAATAAATGTTATTTACACTAAGAATAGTCACGAATAAAGGGATGTCAGCTGGAAGGAGGAATCATTAGCTGCCGAGGCACATTAAACTAAACAACAATATATATTTTAAACAATTAAATCAAAATATTTAAATGATTTACATATGTTTTTAAACGATAGACAAAATATTTAAATAGTGAACCGATAGTTTAAACACTAAATCACATGTTTTAAACATAAAAGCTTGAAGTTTAAATAGAGGCCATAATTTATTCCCTTTCCTCTATCGACGACAATATATTTTATCGCCATTCATTCTTCTTCTCAATACATTCGCCAAAGCTACCATTGGACGCCCTCCATCAACCACAAAGCCCGCTTTCAGCCAAAAGTACCAAGACATTTCCCACCACGAAAACCATAAACACAATCACAACCATTAAATAGAATACTTCAAGACAATTCTGAAAGCTAAAAAACCTCAAGATACGACTCCCAAATTAAAAGAAAACCTCAAGAGCAGAAAGAGAAAATATAACCACCAAAGAATAACTGTCTCCTTGATACACTCGCTTTCACTCAAGTTGGTCCATGTTATGAAATCTTTTACCCTACATGAAGGAAATAATACCAATCACATCATGTCTAACCTTATGCATACAATTGTGCACTTTTGTCATTCTTTCCGCATGCTTTTTATG
>NC_052487.1:19433234-19491989 GCF_009730915.1 Dioscorea cayenensis subsp. rotundata | reverse complement strand
TATATATATTATAATTGTGGACAAACCATGTTTAGATTCAAACTATTAAACTCTTTGAATGAGGAAGGCAATAAAATACCATTATAAGGTGATAAAAAAATAAATATTTAAAAGTGAGTTGGGAAAAACCAAAAACTTTTCTCTGCATAAACTTTTTAATAATAAACATATGCACCTTTTTTATAATAATGCAAAGCCAGCCTATTTTTACCAAACTCAAGAAGCCGCCCACTGTATTGGCATGCTGTTTTTGAACACCAGAAACCCCATCCATGGGACCACGGACCATGATGCATACCTTCTTAATTAGATAATTTAATTATTTATAAAAAAATTAATGAACAATTTTGTTTATATTCTATAGAAAAATAATTCCTAAAATTTTTGAGTTTAAATAAAAAAATTGATTATAATTTAAATTACATTAAACAGATGTGTATAATGATAAAAATAAAAAATAATATAAATTTTTAATTATTATATTTTTTAATTTGCTGAAGAAAATTTCTATTTCGCCACTATAATTTGGTATTTTAAAGCAAAAAAAAAAAACCAAATTTGTTCTTCTCTGTTATCAATCGAGCAAGAGAGAGCGAAGGCTTCGCCATTGAGAGAGAGAGAGAGAGAGAGAGAGAGATGAGGAACTCCTTGCCGAGCATTCAGGTTTCATCCTTGATTGCTGCTTCACCTGATGAGCAGAGGGGTGTGGATTCCAAGAGCTCGATCCGAGGTTAGCTCGGGAAACAAAATTGGTTTCCTTTTTTTCTTTTTATTTTCGTCAAATCTCTTGTTCAATGAGATAATTAGTTGCAAATGCTGTGATCTTGCTAGAATTTGTCCCATTTTTTCAATTCAAGCATCATTTTTTATTCAAAGAGCTATATGTTGATCTAATTAGGGTTTCTTATGGGTTAGAAACCTGTCCTTATGGTCTTATGATTCTGGGGAAGTCCAAAAATCTGAGTTGGCCAATGATTTTTATTTAACCTTTTTATTGAGGATTATATCAATGAAGAGGAAAAATAAAAATACGAATTTGGAATCAGTTGAAGAAGCAAAGTGGGAACTTTAGTGAGTTCATTGAGAGGATTTGATAATTAGAAGTGCTAAAAATAGGTAGTTTAATGATAAGGATTTTGATCTTATGTTGTTGTTATTGTTCTTAAAAGATGCTACTAGTTAAGCTATAAAAGAAGAAGCATTTTTTTATTTTGATTTGACTAGACTTCATTAAATTGAATCAAGCCTTGATATCAGTAGTTAGAGAAGCTTAAAGCCATAACATTGACAACTTTTAATTGATAAAAGATTTCTAAAGCTGTAACATAATGTTGCCAAATTACTGCAACTCCTGAGCATAATGGATATAACAGTGTTGTTCTACATCAAAGTATTGAAAAACATAATGTAATTGGGATGCCTGAATTACATTGTTCAGGAAATTGGAGCTGTATAAATAAGCGGGGAACTTGGTAGCATAAATGAGAATGACAAAATATCTTATTTCATCAGAAGAAAGTAAATGACATCATGTGGCACCTTCACTAGCTGGGCCTACATAAATGTAGCTAGCTTGACCTTCTCAGTTCTCCACCTATATACCCATTGCAAGAGACTTCCTCTAGAATCAATTTTCTGTCAATGCTCCAGTACTTTATCTGCTGGGAGCCTGATTTTACTGTGTTGGTCTCTGGTTTAAAATACTTTTGATGAAAGGTTGAATCTTTTTATCCAAGAAATACTCATTGTCTGCATTCTGAGTTTCTGACTGATTTTTACTGTTTTTGGTTTCTGGTTTCAAATACATTTGATGAAAGGTTGAATCTTTCTATTGAAGAAATAGTCATTATCTGCATTCTAAGTTTCTGACTCCCTTGAGACTGCATTCATAATCATTGGCTGAAATTCGTGTAATTCGAATGATGGAAATGTATATATATTATATATTTATTTATTTTGTTTCAATTTTATTCTGTTCTGTCCTTGGTATCAGCTCTCTGATATAACCTCCCATTTTTGCTTCAATTCTCAGCATGAGTTGATTTGTTATCATTACATTTATTGGTAGCCCTGCTCATTCCAGTTAGGAAGCTTTTGATCTTGCATGCGTTCTATCTTTTATTGAAGCGCATGCATTATTTTCATCTCTTCATTCTTATTTAATTTTTAATATGCCCATGCCTCTAGTTATTGTTCAGTTTTTTTATACTGTTTGCCCGGTCTTGTCCTTTCTTATATTCGGTGGATTCTTGCTTTTCAGAGGCTGTTCAGGAAGGTTTCAAGAATGCTTCTATTGCCGCTGCTGTTACTGCAGTTCCAACGGTGTGTTATGATAATTCTATTTTCTATGTCTTTGGCAACAAAACTAATTTTTACCAAAATCCACTTCCCGGTGGGTTGAATCTAAAATTTAAGCACAAACTGTTTTTATCCTTTACTTTGATATTTCCAAATTACAATACAGTTTGATTGTCCGGAAGAAAAGCTTGAGTATATAATTGAAGCTACTTAGTTCTACAAGCAATGACAATATTAATCGAAATGTTCATGTTTCATTCATCTGATTTCCTTATTTCAGTTGGTAGGTTGCCGAGTCATCCCTTGGGCAAAAGCTAACCTGAATCACACTGCTCAAGCACTAATTATATCAGCAGGTAAAACATTTACTTACCTCTTTTTTGACCTATTCCAATACAGAACAAGTTAAACGTTTTCGTGTTTTGAGAAAATTACTGACTAGAGTTTATTGCCATGTATATTGAGCAGCTGGTATAGCCGCATTTTTCGTGACAGCGGACAAAACTATTCTCGGAAGAGCTAGGGAGAACTCTATGGGCAAGTACGATAAAACAGGTTGATGAAGACCGAATTTTTCTTTGTTGCTTATCGATGAACTCGAAAAGAAATCAAGTGAAGGTCACTTATGATCCCTCGTTTGAATCATATTAATTGTATCATGTTACCTTGTTATCAATTTCCAGTTCTTTTACTTCAGCAGGTGAATTCCATTCACAATGTTCATAATTTCCATTTTTCAGTTGTGCTGAATTATAATAATAATTCTCTTGGTCCAACTTGAGTGTAACTTTTTTGCATGTATGCCCTCCATAAAAGTCTTCATAATGCACATGTATCTTCCCAAAGCTTCTCTTTTCTTGGTTGATATATTATATTATATAATTTGTGTATATATGTATATTGTCATTTGTATAGCTTAAAATTTCTCTTCTTTTAAATATTTTTATCAGGAATATAAATATAATCATGATATAAAATTTCAATCATAGTAATAATAAGATGATTCAAGGGGTGTAGAAATATGAATTTTGAATTACTTTTAAGTAAAAAATGTCACATTTTAATATAAATGGAAAACAACTTCTTCCCCCTTTATGAATGGTTCTGTTATTTAAATTTTTTAACTTTTGTTTTTTTTTTTTCAAACCTAAATCCGGTTTTTTGGAAATAATTTGAGTTTGATTATTTTGGTTATTACAAATTTTGGTTCGGTGGTTGTTTAAAATTGAATTTCACTTGTTTTATAACTAAACTAACCCAATATAAAGCCCCTACTATTGGAATACCTCTAAAAATTTAATTTCTTGATTTTTTATGATTTCTTTAATAAAATAAAATTTTAAGTGCATTTTTTTGGTTCATGCTATTTATCTTTATATTTTTTGCAATATTGAGATGATACATTCATTTTATTTTCTTTTTATTTTGCTCCATGTAAGATATTTTTTCTTTTAATATATATTTTATATCAATGGAGAAAAAAAAAATTACAATATATTTCTGATTATACAAATGGCTAGCACAGCGGTAATTACTTGTAGTTGTAATTGGGAGATTTCAAATTTGAACATCTCATATTACAATTCATGTTCAGGTCCCCCGTGTAAGTTTTGTGTAAGAACTACCTCTCTCTTTTTTCTTCCAGGGTTGTATAGGAGGTCAATTGAGCTACCAAAAAATATAAATATGGAACATGTTAAAAATTCAAAAAACAAAGTGAACAAGTCTTATAATAATAAAAGTTGAAATTAATAATTAAAACAGTAACATTAGTTGATTTTTATAGAATTTTTAGAGATAAACATTACAATTAAAAAAATTATTTGTTCCTAACATTGATAATATATTAACTGAACCCTTCTTTGAGGCCTTGATTGCGGTCTAACTATATAATAATAATAATAATAATAGTGTCGGTTCTTTCTTCTTCTTCTTTTTCCTTTGGCGTGTAGATGGATAAGTAAGCTTCTTCTGTTTCTCTTTTTCTTTTTTAGTGGTCCTAAAATAAAAAAAACTTAATAAGTTCAAGGATTCAACCCTTATCTTCTCTTTAAATCTCTCTTTCTCTTTCTACTCCCATGGGACCCACTTTAGCATCTAATTCTTCTTAATGTAGTGTTTCATTCTTCTTCTCACAATCCTTTGCGTTGATTATCTATTTTTTAAACCAAACATTAGTCCTGAATTAAATGATTTTTATTCATTTGGAAAAACAGGAGTTATTTTCGTCCTAATTATTTTTTTTAATAAAATGAATAAATCACAAATAAATTAATAATAAAATTGCCACAGTTGATGATGATGATGAGCCAGATTCTTAATAATGCCCCAGGCCACTAGGATCACTGCTCTACTAGCAAAAGCCATGCTTGTAGGGGTAATATTCAATAGTATTTTATTAAAAACAAATTTGGTTTTATTTATTTTACTAAGTAAATATTTGGTTTAACAATGGAATAAAAATAAATTTATAGTTTTTTTTAATTTTACAAATAGACCCGACAAGCATGCACGGATGGGAAGTTAGTACCACTACCCTTCTATGCCCTCACCCAGGATAAGACTATCTGAGGACTGAGTGTCGATTGACTAAAAAGCAGGGATAAGTTTTACGGGTGGCAAAAATGTTTCATCGTTATAACGTTGTGCAAGACAAATGTTTTTTGTAGACGTTGTGGCAGACAAAATTATTCTCGGATCTTGATGAATGGTAGCAAATGTTTTTGTAACTTTGTCAGCTGCAAATGTTTCATCGTTATAACTGCTGTGCTAGAGAGCTTCCTAAGTAAATTATGTGTTTTGTGGCCACATTATCAACTTCGTCGGAAATAGCGCCTAAACATGCCAATGTGGCCATTAGTGCAACTAGAGAATAGTTTTGTGGCCATAATGTTATAAAAAAAACATTTGTGGTTATAGCGTTATAATGATGAAACATTTATAGTCACCAGTGAAACTTACCTCTCAAAAACCATTGGTAAATTAATTTATAGTTCATATAAAAATTAATTAAGTTTAGGTGAAAAATTGAGAAAAAAATAATATAGATTAAATCAAACACAAACAAATTAGTGGTTGATTGACATTTATTAAACAAAAACTAAGGTGGCTTATTGGTATTTTTCAAAAAATAATATTATTGATATATAAAAATACTCTAAAAGATAATAACTGATAAATAAAAATTCATTATATATATGTAGTGAAAACTTTAAAAATAGAATATTAAAAAGAATTCTAGAAAGCTTTGTCTTTCAAGGAAACAAAAGTGAAAATTTCAAAGCACATGGAAACATGGAAGCTAAGTAAAACTTACTCTATTAATAACAAACAAAACCTTTTCTTTTCTCTCAATTTTTTTTTTTTTTAAATTATATCAAGAGGTGGATTGTTTTGTAATGAGGACCAGTTATGAAATGTCCACATTTAAGAATCAATCACAAGGATTTTGTTAGATTTGGAAATGGGGGAAGAGCTATCTAACTTTTTTCAAAATCATAGCTTGCCCTTGAGTCTTGAACCCTTCCCTTCATTGATATGGACTTGTTTGCAAAGTTTCCCCTTCAACTCCTCATGCCCTTTTATGTTGACCATATAAACATTGGTAGGGTACTAAAATCTTTTGTGGGACCCTTCAATATCTCCTTTCCTGCAACAGCTGGATGTCTATCTTATCATTTTTGGGATTTTTTTTTATTAAAATACAAGTTTTCTTTTATATATACATATATTTTGCACACTCATACTTTTTATTATTATGCTTCAACCATATATTGAGGAGTTAAATTTTTTATCTACAATATGAGAGTTAAGTGCTTTAACCGTTCAAGTGGAATTTTTTTAAATCTTTTATTCATTGATTTGCTAAGAACGATTTAAATTAATTTTGGGAGGATATTGAGAGATTTATAAAAGTGCAATTTTTTTTAAAAGGTCTTTTGTGTTCATAAAAATTTGAACTCAAAATTATTTGTTTACATAACATGAGCTTCTACCATTTGGGCTAACTCTTGTTCGTCCCTTCTTTCATTTTTGTAATTTTCAATTTACTTAAATTTTCATCATAAATCAAAGTAATTTTTTATTAACTTTTTGTTCACTTAAATTGAATTGAATTGAATTAAATAAAATATTAAAACCAAATAAAATCTAAAATAGTTTTAGTCCAATTTTGGTTTTATTTTCTCCTTTTAATTTGAAGAGTGAAAGTTTTGGTCTAGACATATATAATAATATATTTAGATGTTTAGGTTCAACTTGATTATTTTGATAAATAATTCCTCAAATAGAACAAAATCAAACAGCATTTCTTTTTCAAGCTATATCCAACTCATCAATTCTGTGAGGTTGGTTGAATTACTCTATTTTATTCATTTTAATATACTTTAATATTTATATATTATACAATCATGTCTTGGTGATATATAACAATTATAATTTAATAAACCCATGATTCATCTATTATCTCAAAAACCTTATTGTGTGAATGAATCTAATGCCACAAACATGAGTTTGCATGGTTGTTATGGTGCCAACTAAGAATACTTTTTCATGACAATGGGGGACAAGGCACCACCTTTGTCTCCCCCACACACTTGCTCATATAGACAACCTTATTATTACCCTTTTCAACTTTAACCCATTAATTTTAAAAACAAACAAAATCAAAATAAGAAAGAGATAAGGATATGGATGAAGACCATTCCCATGAACCTTATCTCTTTCTCCTACCCACTCTTCCATCCAAGCCAAGAACCAAGTTCAAACAAGATAACATGGAATCTATTTATACTTGTCTTTCTATAAATTAGTGCTTCTCATTCCTTTCTGTACCTTGTTATTATTGTTTTTTCCAAGTTTGAGACCTACACAACAACAAGAGCTTCATCTCTTGCTCTTTCTTTCTTGCTTTGGGCTTTCATTGTTTTGCAAGAATGGGAGAAGGTATGAAGAATAATGAGTCCTTTTCTAGTGACTCTGATGATTCAATCTTGTCAACCTCATCAGAGCTCACAGAGGAAGAAGATGACACTGCTTCCACTACTATTGGTCCTAACTTTGAGTTGTCTTCTCTCATGGATCAATTACCCATCAAGTGAGTTTCTCTTTCTTCTTACCTTGATATATATATATATATATATAGATACATACATGTAAATCAAAGAACTAATATTTGTTTTGTGATATATAATTTTGTAGGAGAGGGCTGTCAAAGTATTATCAAGGGAAATCCCAATCCTTTACATCACTGTCCAATGTGAGATATTTGGAGGACCTGCCTAAAAAGGAGACACCTTATCAGAAAAAGAAGATGAAGCCAAGCAAGAGTTATGGAGGAGGGTTGGATCTTGGCCAAAAGCCATTAAATTATTCATTGGGGCCTTGTAGTAAGGCTTATATAAACAAGAAGAGTGGTCTTAGGAGAAGCAGTAATAACCTTCTCTTTTGTAACAAACCTCCTCATCCTACTCCTCATGCATCTCTTCATAAGAACTTGTGAATTTTTTCTTTTTCTTTTTTCTTGGTGCTAGTTTGTATGAGATGTAAAGCAGGAGAATGAATGGAATTACACTAGATTTATTGACAATATGTTTGGAGATTGATTGTCTATTAATTTTGGTCTGGAATTAGAAAGATAAGAAATTCTTAATTGAGGATAATAAAGGGGAAGATGAAAATGGGAAAAATGATTAGTGATTTTGAAAGGAAGGAAAGGACATTTTATCATTATTTTTTCTTTGTTTAAATACAGAAAACAAGTTCAGGCTTTTTAACATATCACCTGGGAAAAATGTTAAGAATTTTCTGTAATTGTAATCATTGCAAATCAGAAATGTTTTCAAAATTTGATACAAAGCCAAATGTTTCCTAAATTCAGGCTGGAGTTGTTGAAACTTTTGACAATTGACAGAAGAGGTCACTCATGTTGCTTGTTCACACAACTCAAAAAACAAAAGGGTCTCAATGTACAAGAATTTTGCTTGGTATGAACACAATCAATCTTCTATTTGAACTAAAGTCAAGCAAGCTTTGCAAAGGATACACAAATCAAACTTGCATAAAATTGACACAGAAATGCAGAAGATTTACATCTCTGCCATGGTTTTGCCCAAAGTCTGGATGAGAAAAGAAGAGAATAGCAATGTTAGGGAGCTGACAGCTAGTAATTAAACTTTTTTTTGGAACAAGATTTACACTGTATAAGCAGAAAACAAGCTTGTAAGCACTTTGGTGAGATGTTAGCCAAATTTTCATATTCTAATTATCAAGATTGCTTAAAGTAGTGATGAAAAAACAAAGGTTCTGCTTGATAGATGGCATGAGAGACAAAGAACATTCTCTGATAAAGCTTCTGATAAAGCTAAAGCTCTAGAAGCATGTAAAGGTAATGGTACCTTATGAAGCATTTTATCTTGACAGATAACTGCTACTACCCTTCACAGAGAAAGTTTCAAAACAACACTTGGTGCCTTTTTTCTTTGCCAAAAAC
Organism: Dioscorea cayenensis subsp. rotundata; assembly: GCF_009730915.1. Classification (NCBI taxonomy): domain Eukaryota; kingdom Viridiplantae; phylum Streptophyta; class Magnoliopsida; order Dioscoreales; family Dioscoreaceae; genus Dioscorea; species Dioscorea cayenensis. The sequence continues at coordinate 19,483,201 of NC_052487.1, read as the reverse complement.
TTGCCTTAGAGGAACAACAATACACATCTTCATCTGTATAACCTTAGGAAGAAAAATGTTGAATGAAGATTAAAAAAACTCATTTTCAATGAGTTACAAACTTCTTCTTAACTAATACAGCAAAATTCACTAGCACTTGGGGAATCCTTTCTTCATTGATCATGATATCAGGCAAATCATGCTTATATATATTTATACCATAGGAGTAAAATGAATTGAATAGAAATTCTTCACCACCTTCTTCCTCCATATTCATATCATTTCATCAAAGTCTATGTTCTGAAGGAAAAATTGGTCAGCCATTATTATCTCAAGAATAACAACAATGTGTAAAGTTGGACCATGTGAAATAAAAGCAGCATGGGAAAGGAGGGATTTATGTGACTTAAAACTGAGAGAACTAAATATCATGATTTAGCAAATCACAACCAAGTTTAGAATCACTAAATAACAGCAGTAATATCAGACAAATGATGAATGAAGCATTCAAACTTTTACTTCATTTAATAATCAGCATCATTGCTTTCTTCTTCAGCATATCCTGCTGCCACTCCCTGAACATCATTTTTACCTTCTTCTTTCTGAGGCATCTTTTTCAGTATGCCCCTATAATAAATACATCAGCTGGCATCTTTAAATCACATTCAACATATGACGGCAAAAAGGGGCCAGTTTAATTTTAAAAAGAAGGAAATACACCTAATTTTCGGAAGTCAGTTGACTGTAAGAACTAATGACTAATCTTATGTTATAAGTTACATGAGAAAGAAAATTACAACTTCAGTGAAAAACTTTAGTTAATTCAAGGCATGTCACATTTCTGTATATTTATTGTATAGAAACATCCAAAGCCATATTATGCCCCCAGTGTCAAAGATACATGAAAATTTGGACATTATGTGTCATTCTCACCTTGCTTCTTTCTTCAAGATGTTCAAGAGTTTAAACAATTCCATATTGTAATAAAAAGAACATGATGCACATAATTGATGTAAATAACTATTGAAATTGACAAATCATTAGCAAGTTTTCAAAATAATGATAAGAAAATTCACTACAAATGAAATGATTAAAAATGTATATCAAGTAGCATTGGTAGTGGTAAAGACTGTTCTAAATCAAAATCAATCAAAATAAAAATGCAAATAGAGAACACTTGAATCCAGTTAGGCTCAGTTAAACCATCTAAAACTAAAATAAAATAAAAAAAAACAACAGGAAATAAAAGAAAGGAACAAACTGGCAAAAAAGAACTTCCAGTGCAGCTGATATAATGACAGACACTTAAAATTAATGACATGAAACTCAAGAAAAACAATAGAGTCTCATCTTCATTAAACCCAAATTAAGAAATCTGCTAATCCTATGAATAACCGGGTTTAGTCAGAAGTTGCATCTTATGAGATCTGACAACATAAATATAACAACAAAGTGTGGAAGAAAGGCATCAAATTTCCACAAAATATTGACATCATTATGATCCAAAATCTTCTACATGATATCATGCTTTTCTGATACAAGCATCCTATCAGACAAGTCCTGAAAGGAGGTGATCTGCTGGCGCATAACAAGTAACATAATAAAGAATGCAAGAGCAATGATTTGATGGGCTCCAAATGGAATTAGAACTTATGTTTTTTTGGTTAATACAAGAAAATTATCTCAAAATTTCAATTGTCATGTAACAGAGTTCAGATAATTTTACCATTGTACATTGCACCTGTGACCACAATTAACAAGTGTTGACTATGACAAAACACACACCACCCAAGTTACAACAAGTAATAATCAGAGGAAGTTGAGTTGAAATAGTTAATAAAAAAGTTCTTCCTCCGAATATTACATCCCATGAAAAAATTCTTTAAAATGATCTATTAAGGTAGTAGCTATCCAAGAGGGTCCATATGAATTCTTTGGAATATAAATTGACACCTAGCTCTCCAGATGTTCCAGGTTGTGGCCACTATATATAATTGAAGCAATCCAATTAGATCTAGCAGTAGTATTTGTAATAATAATTCTTTTGTTCCAAATTGAGTGTAGCTCTTACATGTATACCCTTTAAAGGTTCATGCACACACACACATATATCCTACCAAAGTTTCGCTTTTATTGGTTGATATATTAAATTATTGAGTTATTTAGTTTGTAAATATTTTTGTCATTTGGATTGGTTCAAATTTCTGTTCTTGTAAATATTTTTATTAGGAATATAAATATGATTTGGTATAATATATATTAAAAAATAAAATTTGACAGTTCAAGGGGGCGCAAAGATATGAATTTTGGTTTACTTTTTAAGCCAAAAACCTCAAATTTTTAACATAAATGCAAAATATTATCTGTCCCCATTACACAAATGATTCGGAACATTAGGTTTTTTTTCCTAAGTATCCACAAATTTCAAAATAATTTGAGTTTGATTATTAACATACAAATAGGAAATACTTAATAATATATTAAATATTAATACCACGCCATAAGGCTTACAAGCACGGTCACTTTAACAAAATATAGCAAATAAACCGTATTAATACCACACCATAAGGCTTACAAACACTATGTCACTTTAACAAAATATAGTAAATAAACCGTATTAATACCACGCCATAAGACTTACAAACACTACGTCACTTGAACAAAATATAGTAAATAAACTGACTCACCACACTACATCCTATTGTCCAAAGCCTCATACTACTCAAGGCCACATAGTAATACAATATCCCCAACATATTACACAAGCTAACACCCAAGTAAGACTAAAGTAAAAAACCACCATCATTACTTCAAGAGGGATAGGAGCAATACTGATGAGCGGAGCAAAAGTCAGCCGTAGCTGCATCATACCAAACAATGCCATAAACACCAAAACAATAACACCGAGGAGATATCCTAAAGCTAAGGTCAAGATACCCTTTAATATTATGGGGTGTTCTTGTAGAATGGGTTTGGTTCCTGCTTGTACACTAATGACGACCCGTAATGTCTCACCTAACAACATAGAAGTTATAGCACCTAGCAAACCTAATATTTCATACGAGACAACAGCATTCTGAACCATTTCCAATTTCCCAACCCGTATTGGGTTCCTATCTTCGAATGCCAATCCAAGTATTAAAAATCCAACACAAAACGGAACAGTGCGACGAATGATGTCCAGAAAAATGAAATACACCGTGAAACCTAAAATATCAAAAAAATAATTGAGAATAGCATTAATATTTATAAGAGAATAACATTAATATTCAAAATAATGCAAGTAATACTCAAGGAATAAAAAATTGCAAGAGAGACATTTGAAAAGTAACCCAAAAATTATCTGGGTAGCAGTTCTTGCACCAAACAAGAATTTCACTTAAAACTAGAGAACCAAAGAGAAGTCCAGACTTTAGCTTAACAGTGTCACTCATACAATCTTGACTTGTTAACAAAACCAAAAACAAATGATTCATGCAGTGAGTTATCAGTTATGTTGACCTTGTGCTTCATTGTGAATTAAATTGCAACTTATGTTTAAATGCTACGTCAAACCTAAATTCCGAATCTTTGAATTACCATACATGGTGTGGCATTAAAATGAATCAACAATGAACAGCTGAAGAGCCTGACTTAAGTTTTTCACATCGACATCAAAAAAACTAGTATTGAAGACTTACAAAAGCATTGTTTGTTGACATGTTACTTAAGATAATATTGGTTTAACTACTTGTTTATCTTGAAATTTGAGTGTTTTTAATAGCTTCCTCACGATAAAATATAATGCCCATTAGCATAGTATAGACTCAAATAAAGAAACATCTTCCAACTAATATTCACCCTTTGCTAGGAATGAATACTTACTCAAAGAGAACAAATAATTGAACAAAAAGCAAGTATAACATTTGCATACTAACACCTAGCATTGTGAAACTGACAAGTGCGAGTGAATTTACTGTAAAAGAATTCAATGACGATTTCAAATTATTAATGTAACAGAGCAGTGCATGAATCTAATGCTGACAGAACTGAAGGTGATTACTTGAATTCCATAATGCAGCAGGATTGAACAAACTGATTAAATAAACCTATCAGTCAACAACAGAAATAGCATGCTTCAATTGTTAACTCTATCTGATATTTTTCTCAAGAAACAAGTTTTATATAACAAGGTATCGAGCCTATGGATCTATTCTCATTTTTGTGTAAAAATGGAATCCTTGGATCTATAAAGAATAGAAAAATAGAATAAAACTCCTTTTGGATTCGTATGAAAAAATCCGAAAAGAAATTTACAGTATAATTTAATATATTCCAGAAAATTTTTTTTCCTTAATTCATGATCCATTGGATACAGCACCAATAAGTGACTAGTAAATAGACAAAAAAAATAATTTTGACAGTAATTTGATTTCCACTATGAGTCCTGATATTCAACATAGTTTCAAATTTAAAACACTACATATGATCATCAGAAAGACAACAATTGTATACATATGTCAAAAAACAAAGTATAAGCCAAAGTAATTCATTCATGAAGAACCATATCCATTTCAAAGCACGTAATTCTCATTGTCACGCCCCGAACCTGGTGCGCTGACAAACGGCCGCAGACCCACAAGGCGGGGCCCAGTGAACCTGCAAGGCCTCAAAACCTAAACACAAACTAGGAGTAGAAAATAACTGACAAAATACTAAATAAGAGTACAACTGAAGGTTTACAACCAAACCCAAATACAAGGCGAAAGAAATACAGTACGACCTACAAGGAGGTCCTTACACAATAATACAACAAATGCAAATACATAAGCCACAGAACATAATTCCAAAGAAGGCATCTACTGGAAGTCTTCTAAGATCCCTGGGTCTACTGCTCCTGATCTGAAAAGGATTTAAAGTAAATCCATGAGCTCACTAGCCCAGTAAGTAATCCAAAACAAACTGGAAGCAAAAGTTCAGGTCTGAAAATTTCACACACAAAAAAATAATGCAATAGCACAAAATAGTGTAAACAAAATCAAAGGTAAAACAATAAATACAATATCCAAAGTATGACTCCAAATTCACTGAAAGTGCCAAAGGTCATTTGTTTACCCTCGGTGACAGACCCGAGCCGAAATAACTGAAATCATTTATTTACCCTCGGTGACCCGAGACTGAATAACAGGTGGCCGTTGATTATTTCACCGAACGGACACTGGCGTAAACTGCAGCCTCATTTTTCCAAAAATTACTTGTCGACTAAGGTCGTGGTTTAACCCCCACGACAGTGGTTGCATATTGTTCATTTGGAGACCAAAAATTCAGATACAATTCCAAGCCAAGAATACAGAATATCCACAAGTATTTTCCAAAAATTCATCTAATAAAGTAAAGTAAATAATTAAATAAACAGATAAATAAATAATGTAAAAGGAAATACTCACTTTTTCCAAACCTAAGTCTGGTTCTCACTTTGGAGAAATAACAACATTTCACAAATATTTTCCCAAAATTCAAGAAAATAAAGGATTTACAAAAATAAATAAAATAACACAAATATAAATAATAGTGAAACCAATAAATAATTATTCGACCAATCTCAAGGAAGAAATGCATTAATACAATAATATACTAAAATTTGTAAAAAATACAAGGTCTAATGTATCTCATCAATTGAAGAAAAATGGCCACCTAAAACCAAAATAGCTAGAAAAATAATTTCAAAGGAAATATTGTCAAAACAAGGATGTTAAAAATTTTAGGAAGGAGATAGGCAAGGACATAAAGGCAAGTGGATATTTAAGGGATAAATGTATAACCCAAATAATATATAGGTAATTCAAGTTGATGTTAGGTGGACCAAGGATTCAAGCACTTAATAAATCTTAAGTTTTTGTTATTGGGAATAAACAAGATTTCAAAAAGGATAATTACTTTGCTAAATGTTTGGAAGTAACAAGGAAATAACATATATAAGTTTTTGGCAAATAATAGCACTATGGTTCCAACTAAGTATAGAACTTCTCTTCCTCTAAAAAAACACAAGACATAAATAGATGGCATTCCCACAACAATTTTTAAGAATAAATGCAAACAAAAATTTCAGAAATTTCGCATGAAAAATAAATCAAAAACAACAAAATTTAAATACAAGAGTTTAAGGGATTACTTACTTGGTGATCCTAAATTCAAAAAAAGAGATCCAAGATGATGCTCAAGGTGGTCCTAAAATCCAAGGGAAAAACCAACCAAATATACATGAATATTTGGAAGAGTTCAAGCACCAAAGTTCATGCTAAGCTAGTCTAAAAAAATACCCCCATTAAAAAACAACAACAATATGAAAGTATCTACAAGTAGATCTAACATAAAACTAATACTAGTGGTAATAACAATGATGTGGGAAGTGAACATAGAATGATTAAGAGGAACAAGGACAATAGGTGAGAGAAACAAGGATGGAAATAAATCTCCTAGCACAAGTAGTAGATCAATGCATGCATGCATGCATGTATATATATATATAATCACAAGGGTGCAAAAATATATAAGGTCCAACACACATGCCAAAACTACAAAAACTAAACATTCATTAGGCATGCAAAAACTTGGGTTTTTTGGCTTGGGTTTCAAGCAAAATGGTATAAACATATAGATGGTTCCATGAATAAAACTTTATGTAACATGGAGACCAAGAACTAAAGATACTCAAGAGGCACAAGGGTGGGTTTTCAACATGCATAAGGAGAGGTTTTTTTCATGCAAGGATAAGCACCAAAAATTTTAAACAACAACCCATGCAAACATAAGCAACAAGACAACCACCATCAACAAGAGGAGGAGAGAGCCTACCTTGCCTTTGGAGACGCCGGCGGCTACTTGCTCTTCTTCTCCTCACCTTCGGATGCCAAGACCACCGGTGGAGACTCGAACTCCGGTGATGGATGGCCTTCTTCTTCAACTTCCAAGGAGTAAACAAGTGGGAGAGTGGAGAGAAAGAAGAGAGATGGAGGAATGAAGAAAGGAGATGACCATGGGGGTGAAAAACATTCGGCCAAGAAGTGGGCCATGACAAGATGGCTTCCGGGAATTTCTCCGGGAATTCTTCTCTCTAGAAAGACTCCCAGCATGGTGACAAGAAGAAGAAGAAAGGATTAAGGGGTAAGGTAAACAAGGTTAGCACTTAACTAAGTTTTTTTTTAAGGAGACAAATGAAAGGTGTAGGGACCAGGTTGGCGGGGTCCACACTCATAAAAAAGGACACTATCAAGATAAGATCCAACATAAGCAAAAAAACTTCCATCAAAAAGATTCAACAGTAGGAAACAGCGGAACCAAAGAGAAAATTTCTCAACAATTAATCTCCAATATCACCAAAGTCTAAAACTATTCTCCAAGAGGCACCCAACTAGAATTTATATTCTCCAAGTTTTATATATCAATTATTCTCAACAATTTCTGGAAACAATTAAACAAATAATTCTCAGCCAAGAGGCACCCAACTAGAATTTATATTCTGCAATCTCAAACCCAAAGAAGGCCAAAAATCTCACTGTCATTTAAATCATTGACAAATGGAAATCTCATTTTTAACATCTAAAGAATGAAATAAAGAATACAATATTATTATAGATTCAAAAAAAAAAAAATCTCAGTTTTAACAAACAGCAATTAAAAAAACCTTCAAGAGCCTGAAAACTAGCAAACCACAACAAAAGAGAGAGAGAGAGAACTTGAAAAAAAAAAAAGAATCAATCAGATAGAGTATACATGCATTCATTAAATCCATAACATACAGACATTGAAACCCGAGTTTTTTAAAAAAAATCAGCTTTTGACAACTCAAACAACCACATAAAAACCAATAAATTGAAAAAGAAGGGATAAAACTAGCAAATCCTCCCGGAGAGAGGGGTCTTTTTGCTAAACGAGAAGCCGAGAAGTGGAGATTAGGCTAAAGAACTCGGCGAAGGTTAGAGAAACGGAGGAGGAGGAGGAGGAGGAGGGCATGGTCAGGGGCGGAGCCAGGATTTAGGTAGAAGGGGGGCCGAGATTAAAATGTTGAACATAATTTTTTTTGTTGGAAACAATTCAAAAAATACATTGATTAATTAGATAAACTTACTACTTACAAGCATCACAAAACAAACAAAAAACCATATTGCAAGTTTGCAACTAGATAGAACATCAAACACCAAATCCAAACAAATATTGAGGTATAAACGCCACTAACATTTTTTGGCCAAGGCTATCTTGAATGCTCCACTTAGACTCCATTGAATACTCTACTACTACACTGCATTGAATCAACATTTGCCACATAACCTGAAACAAGATAGTAAAAGCACTCATTAAATTTAACCCAAACATCAAAACCATAACTACACAATAACTCTCAATGATAGCACAAATACAATCAACACAAATCCAATTGATTCCTATAGATGCATCAATAGAAAATTGTTCCAAAACTAGAATCTCACCAAATATTCTATAGTCTATAGATACACCAACTGATTTGCAAGTGACATTGTCATTGAATCAACTTCAAATAAAATGACCAAATATTGAATGTAAAGATAATATAGAAATTGGTAATTAAAAAAATTCAATTGTTCAATCAAATATATACCTCATTTCTTAAGTTGTGCTCGTCGATGTTTCATTGCATAGAAATCATCAATTATCATATCCGTGGTAAATTTTTCAGCAATCTCCTTCTCGATATAAACAATCATATAATCAGTGAGAAAACCATCTTCCATCTTGTTGCGAAGCCTTGTTTTAATAATTTTCATAGCTGAAAAAGCTCGTTCTGTGGTTGCTGTTGATACTGGAAGAGTCAAGACAAGCCGTAATAATCTGTCAATCAAAGGATAAAAGCTAGACTTTGCATTCTCTGCAAACTTTTGACATAATTCACCAATAGTAGACAAGTTCTGAAAATTCGGATCTTTGTGCACATCAAGTTCATAATGTAGCAATTCATATTTCAATTGAATCTTTTCTTGCTCAGAAAAATCTGATGAATAAAATTTCTCAACAAGATTACAAATGTCCCTAGCATCAAATGACCTGAATGCATCCTTAGGATCTAAAGTTGTACTCAGTATATGAAGTTCGTTGCTTTGCTCATCGAACTCGCTATTTAATTCTTTTTAACTGATAATCTATAACAGTAGTAAATATATCAATGCGATAATGATGCGATCATCGTCACGGAATCTTTATGCCTTCGGGATCGAATTATGTCCGAATAAGCACCATTCATATCGTGAATTTGAATAGCTTGTCTACTACAAAAAAAGAAGTAACTTTTTTTCTAATAGAGAATTCCAACCACAATCTCTTAAATTTTGAATCAACGATTTTGTGGTAGAGACCAAGCATATGGCATTCAAAATATCTTAAGACTTTTGTTGCAAAGCTTGACGAGTTTGTCGAGAATTCCCATAATTTCTTTCAACACATGTAGAATGAAAAACAAAAATCAAATGACATCAATGCTTTGAGAGCATATGTAGCATCACCTCGTTGGGGAGTAAGTAGATCCTTTAATGACTAAATCTTCAAGAACCAAAGCAGTTGCAATATACATGCGTAAAAAGGTCGCATATAGAATTGAAATGAGAACTCCATCTAGTATCACCGTGTCTCAGTAATGTGCCAATTTGGTTAGCTCCCCTACCGCCTCAATCTCATCATTTGCAATCAAATTAGCAATTTTCGGATACATAAGCAACTTGTAACTCATCATTACGCTTTACATGAAGAACACACACCATTAACAATCACATTCAAATTTTTGAAAGAAAGAATGAACATCAATCGCTTATTTAGTCATGCGACAACAAGAGCTAGTTGTAATTGATGAGCTAGACAATGAACATAATATGCGTAAGGACATTCTTGAAGAATTAAAGCTTGTAAACCATTCCACTCTCCACGCATATTACTAGCTCCATCATATCCTTGGCCTCGAATATTTTGAATGTTAAGATTATGATGAGACAACACTGAACAAATCTCTTGCTTAAGAGTGAGTGCAGTAGTATCTTTAACATGTACTATATCAAGAAAACGCTCCTTGACAAATCCATGCTTATCAACAAATCTAATAACAAGAGCCATTTGTTCTCTTCTAGATTCATCTCGAGCTTCATCAACAATCAAACAATATTTTGCATCACTAATCTCTTCTCGAATTTCCCTTTGCACCTTTCTAGCAAAGACATGTAAAATTTCTTTTTGAATAGTAGGTGAAGTGCATCTTGCATTTTGAGGGGCATTCTCTAAGACAACTTCATCTACTTCTTTATTATAAGAAGCCAAAAGCTTTATCATTTCAAGAAAATTACCTCGGTTCTTTGATCCCAAGCTTTCATCATGCCCTCTAAAAGCACACGCCTGAAATGTCAACCATCTAACAACATCTATAGAGGCTTTAAGGCGTAGGCAATTACTCAAAATTTGTTGTGAGGTTTGTTTAACCAATACTTTGTCAATATGACATGATTGATTCTTCAAATCTTCAAAGCATTTAATGGCAATATTGTGAGGAGAATTAGGACTCTTTCCCACATGAGATAGAAATGCACAATCTTTCCCACTATTCACTTTTTTCCAATTTCTAAATCCCTTTGAAGTGAATGAGCTCGACCTTTTAGAGAACAAATAACATGGAAAGCAAAAAGCAGCATCTTCTTCCGCTAATACTCTAACCAAGGAAATACTTTTAAACCAATGAGCTTGAAATCGACTGAGGATGATCATCTTGGCTGAAAGTGGATATACATCCATTATAAATTGGTAAGGCCCAAACTTCATATATGCCCTATGAATTTCATCTTGTTGATTAATAGGATAATCCCAAATTTGTTGGCGTTTTCCAGGATCACGGATTAAAGCATCAATATTAACCTTTTCTTGTCCGGTTACTCCAATCTTGATAAATTTGGAAGGTGGTTGGACATGTTGCTCCAACTCCAAGATTGGTATTTCAGATGAAGATGGTTGTTGTTGATCAACATTTTCAACACTAGTTTCTTCATCATTTCTATCTTTCCTCTTGAAAAATGAATCAATTGTTTTCTTCTTAAACATCTTTCAATCCTAAAAAAATATATAAACTTATATTAAAAAACCATAGTCACCATGTGTCATGTGTGGATTTGTAGTGGTACAAGTCAAATTTATAGATAAAGAAAATTAAAAGGGCAACAATGCACATGCTTTCACCATTTTCTGCACTAGTACTAATACTCAACATGGGTTAAGATGTAAAACACTCAAGTCCTCAAGTCATATTTTTTTTTCAATTGCTATTCCACAAACTTCACCACCAGTTCCTATGTTTTCTAACATTCTAGAAGTAATGAAGTATGTTATCAATTATAATGCAACCTATGCAAATTATTCTAGTACAGAACAATTGAACAAGTAAAGATTTCACTACTAAAATTTCATAATTGAATTTGTATCAACCATTGTTACTTTTACTTATGAATTAAATTCAGGCCATCCAACATCTTCTACAAAACAACAAATTATCCCATGATTTTCACAAGGAAAAAACCTTCGATAGTGTAAATCTCATACTAAAAAAACTATAGTTTTACACTTTTACACTCACAGTGGGTGATGGAATGCCGGCTTTGATGAAGAACAGAGGATTGATAGAGAATTAGAGATGAACTCAGAACTCAGAAGTCAAAAGCACCAAAAAGCCCAACCCTGACAAGATCAAACTAGATATTGCGAAATCTAGCAAGTAAAAATGGTCTCCGACTCTCCACACATCAAGTTCTCCAACACAACACCATCAAATTAATTGCCTCTGGAATGCCCTACTTGCCTTTCAGCACATCCGATGGAATTGACCTAAAATTGAATGAAGTTTTTGTAGAATAGTGACTGGTGATGTTAAAGTGCTTGGAATTTGGGATTTTAGAAGAGGGACCAGTGGGTGACATAAAGACCCACCCAATGGGCCCATCAATCCATCACCATTATTTGGCTTACATAAATGCTCACCCAAATACCCAAGGGTACTGAAAAAAATTGAAAAACTTTGGGGGCCCCATGGTAAAGACCCACCCAATGGGCCCATCAGTCCATCACCATTATTTGGTTTACATAAAGCTATAAAAGCCCACCCAAATACCCAATGGTCAATGACCCGGAGGGTAGGTTCCGGGCCGGGTTGCCGGACGGCCCGTGCCCACCTCTGTTCCCAAGGGTAAGATACAAGACCACAGGGAAAGCTATATGACGAATGGAAGGCATAGGGGTAGGATAATCTACAATTCCAAAACAAAAGGCACCTACCTTAGGCTTATCTTACAAAGGCTGACTCACCTTTGGTTCTTCCTTTACAAAAGTGGACAACTTAATTAAGCCTTTAATGAAGGCAGAATGACTAGTATACTTATTTGTTTCTATTATTTAATTGTACTGATTTATACATGTGTGATCATGATGAAGACTTTTCCAGCAACATCTTGGTCATGAATACTACCATCCATTGCTTCTTGTTTTATATTTTCATAGATTTATTAAAGCTTTTCTTATATCCTTTCTCCAATGTCTTCTCATATATGGGAGCTAGAACTTGTCCTTTTGACCGAATGTCTGTTGCAAGCCGGGTTTTGCCCTATATGGTTGAATTGAGAGGAAGACCATAGGCATATATGTAGGGGCAACCCCACCCTATCCGACCGGTCTTTTGGGGTTATGGATCCCCACTATATGCATCATCGGTGCTTTCATTGCTTACGGTGGTGTGGAGTCGGGTGAGGGGCTAACCAAGGTGGGTTCTAACTAGGGTTAAACTTTCAAAGAAAGTGCCCGTGGAATGAAGCGCTGCTTTCGAGTAAAGTATCACTGAGTTAAGCGTGCCCGACCTGATGAGGACGTCGAGTTTCATCGAGAGAACAATGTTGCAAAACCGGTTAAGTCCCACATCGCTTAATTGAAAGGGAGTCTAAGGATATATATGTGGGGGACAACCCCATATAAGAATTTAGAATTGATGAAATAATGGATTATTTTTCATTGATTGAAGAAGAGTATAAATAGGTTACAAACATTATCATAGATTACAAACAAAATCTTGAAAGAATAAGTTAAAATTGGAAACTAACTCTAATCAAGGTTTTTAAAAATTCTATACAAGTCTAAATATAGCTATACAATATTCTAAATAAAGTAACAATCATTTAATATCTCTAATATGCCCCCACAAGTTGGATCTCCGAGAGGAAAGCCCAATCTTGAGTGGTAACTGATGAAAGCATGTTCGGGGTAGAGGTTTTGTGAGCACATCCACCAACTGATCCGTACAAGAGACATGCGTTACTCGAAGAACTTCATTTTGAACTTGTTCACGAATGAAATGATAGCCAAGTGCAACATGTTTCATAGGGGAATGAAACAAGGAATTAGAACATAAATTTGTGGCTCCACATTATCATATTAGATAACGGGATTTGAGAAGAGAAACCAAGCTCACAAAGTAGAGATGTGATCCAAAGGTAATTTGGTAGTTGTAGTAGCAATAGATCGATATTCAGCTTAGTTGATGATCTAGCAACCATGTATTGTTTCTTGGAACTCCAAGAGATGGGGTTGCGACCAAGATAAATAATGTAATCAGATAGAGAAAGCATGAAGATTAAGAGTGGAGTTCCTATGGAGAAGAATACCCTGATTAATGGTTCCACAAAGATACTCGAAGGAGAGTTTTGGCCACATGCCAATGATTAGTGGTTGGACGATGCATAAATTGAGAAAGTTTGTTGACTATATATACAATATCTAGGCTAGTCAGAGAGAGGTATTGAAGGTTGCCCACAATGGTACGATATTCGTGGGATCGAGAACGCAAAGCCTGAACGAAGAGTAAGAATGGGCGTTGTGGCAAGAGGTGTGGCAACTGGTCTCGCATCGGTCATCATAGTACAAGCAAGAAGATTAGCAATGTAATGCCGCTGTGATAGAATGATGCCTTGTGAGTGATAGACAACTTCTACGCCAAGAAAGTACATTAATGGACTAAGATCTTTTAACGAAAATTGAGTGGCTAGAAGTGTAATGAATCCCTGAACTGCAGTAGAATCACTTTCAGTGGTGATAATATATAACACCAACATAATAAGAAGATAAAGGGTTACTTTGTTTTTGTAAGAGAAAAAAGAGTGTCAGCGGTATAGTTGATGAACCCAGAGTCAAGAAGGAACTGGTGAAGCTTATTATACCAAGCACGAGGTGCTTGCTTGAGACCATAGATTTTTTTTTCTCAACTTGTAGACATGCTGGGGGTGGTTAGTATCAATGAAGCTATGTGGTTAAATCATGTAGACATCTTCAGTGAGAGTGCTTTGAAGAAACGCATTATTGGCATCAAGTTGGCGGAGAGACCAGCCACGGTTGATTGCAATAGAAAGCACCAAATGAATTGTTGTAGGTTTGACAACAGGGTTGAACGTCGGTAGTCAAGACCTGGGCGCTGATGAAAACCCTTGGCAACAGGACGAGCTTTATACTTGTCAACAGAACTATTAGACAAACATTTAATACAAAAGATCCACTTGCAATCGACAATGTTATGAGCCTTATCTGGTGGAACCAACTCCCAAGTACCATTTCGAACAAGGGCAACAAACTCCGCAGACATGGCCTGACGCCATTTATTATCCTTGATAGCTTGAGTCACACATATGGGCTTTACTTCTTGGAAAAGAAAAGCAGAGAGCTTAAGGTTGGTGATTGGCTTATGAATGTGGTTGTGGTAGTGGGTAACAATGGGAGAGATCTAGGAGGAGGGGGTAGTGGTTGGTTTGGGGAGCGGTTGAAGGTTAGGATTGGTAAGAAGTGGATTTTTAGTCTGTTCAGGGTTTGACGATGTGGTTGAGTTAGGATTGAAGAGAATTACTTGTCAAGGGTGTCTTGCAAGGTGGAGCCGGAAAGGGTGTGCTAAAAGCCAGACGCAAGAAGAGGAACAGAGAGTCATGTAGAACTAGTAGAGTCATTAGGACAAGATAAATGTGAAAGTTGACTAGTCTCGGGAAATTTAGTTTCAACAAAAACACATGCTGGGAAGTATACATTTTTTTGGAGATGGGTTCATAGCATAGATAGGTACTTTGGTTTTGGGAATAATGAAGAAAAATGTAAGCAGTAGAGCGAGGAGCAAATTTATGAGGAGAATATGGACAAAGCCACGGGTACCAAAGACAACCAAAGACTCTTAGTTTGTGATAATTTGGAGGAGAAGCAAAAAAGTTTATGATGAAAAATCATGCCTATGGTAGAAGTAGGAAAATGATTGACAAGATGTGTTGCGGTGAGGAAAGCATAGGATCAAAAGGAGAAAGGTGAGGAAGTGCGGGATAGAAGAGCTAGGCCGGTTTCAACTATGTTTCAAAGTAGAGGGTAGTAATTGTATGTGAAAGAAGTTTTCAACCAATGCTTTGAAATGTGGAAAGACAACTAAAACATCTGATTACGAGTGAGGGGATACAACTGGATATAATAAGTGTAGTGATCCTCAAAGATGACGTAGTATTTGAAATTATCAATAGAAGGAATATGAAGAGTTGAAGATGGGGCTTGAAGAAGCATTGTTGACCGAAATCAACTGAAACAGAGGACATTGTGCGACAGTATGGCCATGAGCACAACAGCCTTGACACTTGACTAACTACGGGCGAGGTAGACGGCATTAAGAGGACCCTTGGGTGGCTTGATGGTGTTGAGAGAAGCCTGTGGATAGAGTGTTGGGTGTCCAAGCAGGCCGAGAAGTGGGAGGCCTTAAGCCTCGATTGTGGTGACTAGGCGCAATGTTGGTCATGACCTGGATGAAGGAGAGGGTTGAATAACTCTGTTGGAGAGACAGTTCCCGATTGATGAGTTTCTTATGAAGTTCATCAAAAGAGATGAGTGTGTCGCAATCCTCAATAACATCAACAAGAGCCTTGTAGTTGTCATTAAGGCCATCAAAATCTTCTTGATAAGATCTTAATGGTCCACCAGTTTACCAAGCACAACAAGTTCATCTGAGACACTTGATAAATTGCATATATTCTAAGATTGACTGAGAACCTTTGACTAAGCGCTTGATTTGATCCTTGATTTGCTTAATGTGTCCATGAGACGGGCGAGCATATGAGTTGGCAAGAGTGAGCCATGCTTCACTGAAGGTGGTAACATGCTGGATAAGTAGAATCAAAGGAGAGGAAATAGATTCAACAAGGGCGCCAAACAATAGTTTGTCTTGCCGAACCCAAGGAAGATAATCCGGGTTAGGTGTGTCTATATTGTTGGTGCAAACAATAGACGAAGGACATGGATAAGAACCATTGATGTATTTGTAGAGATCATAGCCGACGAGAATGGCTTCCGTCTGGAGCTTCCATGGCAAATAATTGGTGGAGTTGAGCTTGGCAATATTGTGATGTGCAATGTTGATGATTTGCAAGGGTTGGGTCGGATTGCCAGAATTAGGAAGGGCAATGGTGGTGAGGGAAAGTTGGGGTTGATCAGTTGTCATGGTAGAGCTAAAAAATTCAATGGGTTAAGGTTGTGGTTTGTCAAGGGAAGAAGGGCCAACGGAGTGATACTATATAAGAATTTAGAATTGATGAAATAATGGCTTATTTTTCATTGATTGAAGAAGAGTATAAATATGTAATCTTAGAGGGGAGAACAAAAGGTAATCCTCACACAGAACTTTCACAGTGGACTTTGAACATGAATTGTAATCTGAGAGTGAGCTTCGAACTTGAAACCTCTCAATCACAACCACGAGTAGTTACCGTTGGGCTTGACCATGGTTCCTTGAATTCCTAGAATTATTTCACTTTTTACATTTTTTTATTCCATTTTAAATCTTGAGCAGTTGGTTGTTGAAGCTTTTTTCTTCGTTTATATAGATAATAGATTGAACTCTCTTTTGAACATTTTTGGGTTTTACATTTTTTGCTAAACTTCGCTTTCTTATTCAAGAATTTCTTCTGGTGATTAGGGGCTTCTTTGAGCATCTTTTGTTTGTACATCTGATAGAGTCCTTTATTCCCAAAGACATTGCATTTGTTTTAGTCCTTCTTGCTGTCTTTACTTTTATTTTTCTCTTGTTATCTGAATTTTGCTTGAGTTCAAGCCTCATTCCAATATGGCTTCTTTTCTAAGTTTTGGTCATCATCAGGTATTTGAGTGGATGATATTTATTCAACCTTCTCTTGGTTCTTATTTCTGCACCTTACGTGGTCTCATTTCTGGATATCATCATGGTTTATACCATGCTTGTATTGGAAATTGTTTTATTTTGCTAATCTTTTGTCACGGTGTTATCATATTTCCAACCTTAGACTTTTGATAATTTTATAATTATTTGGAGTTTGTTCCTCGCTTTTATTTATCAATGAACTTTATCTTTTAAACGTTAATCACTTGATTAACCTGATTAGATTAACGATTTGATAGTGGAAAAGAATGTGAACATCATCTTGTTTACTCTGACAATGGTCAAGTACCCTGATCTGTGATAATGAAACTTAGAAGTTGTTCATGAAATAAAGCATGAGACCCAAGGAACAAATATATGTTCATTTCTTGTTTTTTCCCTTCGAAACAAAAATATATATTTGGAATATACAATTGTTTATGTTTGTTGAAGTTGGTGTACTTTTTAATTGTTATTTTTAAATATGGATATTGATAACACCAACCAGTTTGAAGAACTTTTAACTATATATATGCAATATAAATGTCCCTTTTTTCATAGCAAACATCACAGTTATTATATGTGCAATAAGGCAACATGCTCTTACAAGTAGCAGCATTGAACATGAGATTAAGTCAGGGTTGTTAGGCACAACAAACTATATGATTACCTCCATCATGCGGTTTTACGAAGTTGATGTTAAATGCATAATAAGCTATGTATATATTGGCATATTGCTGTAGTTTTTCATAAATTATGTTAACTTTTTGACTACTGGTGGGCTATCAAGGATAAAAAAATGTTATCATTGAAGATATGATTGCAATTTTGTTTAAATATTGTAGCTCATAATGTAAAATATGAGATAATTAAATTTGACTATATTCGGTTTGGTAAAATAGCTAGTAGACATTTTCATGCTTTTTTGAAGTTAATCATTCTTTATCATGGTGTTTTTATTGAAGAAACCAGAACATGTCCTTAAAAAAATTCAACTAACTCTAGATAAAAAGTGATTTAAGATAATAATTCAATTCCATTGGTTTTCTTTAACTCATAGTAGATGTTTTATTCAATATAGAATTTTTTTGGAGCACTGGATGGACCTCATATTTGAGTTAATGAATCATCCAAAATAAAAAAATACTTCTCTCCAAATGGTTAAAGATAAATTTCTGCTCTCTGCTTCTATTGCCATACCAGTAAAGGCTTTGTTCTCAATGAGCACAACATGTTGATCTTCATCTCCTGCATTGTCATCAGAGAAATCTTCATCTTGCATTGTAATAATATAAAACTAATATACTAAATTTTCTTGGTGATCCCCTCCTTTAGAAGATTGATTGGACCGACAGACCCAATCGTCTATTGTCTAAGATCAAAGAAATTTAAAGTTACCACTTACATAATTAATGTCTATAATCAAGATGTGCAATTTATATATGTTTTATCTTATTGGTAGAGCTTTTGGAGATACTACAACAAATTAAACAGTCATGTATTAAAGGCTCTAACAAATGATGAAATTATTCTCACATTCCTTTTTAAGATCTTAACAATAAAATAGTCTCTTAGACCGTTGGTTAACAAAAAAATTTGGATTCTAGAAATGTAGATCACTAGAGATTCTTATTCAGATATCACTCACGCCCAAGAGAAGTAAAATTCATTTTAAAACATACAATTCACATAAAAAGAACACCATTAAGATGAGATCTACCTTTTTAGCAAAACCTTAGATCACATGATTCAGGATGGTATGAAAGCAAAAGACAAACACTAACATATCTTCATATGATTTAAATTTAAATTTAATGAAATCATAAACGTCAAGAATGCCAACCTTTGATCTCTCTCCACCAAAGAGAAAATCAACCGGATTTGATCAATCATTAAATTTGAATTTTGGAGACAGAAAATATGTTTTAAAATCAAAATATCCCCAAGAAACAATAATTATTTATATAATATATTAGTAAATGACATGATTATAAATAAATATTATTAACTAAAGATTTAGTAAATTTATATTTTAACCAAAAACCTCAATTCACTGTAAAAAAATATCTTGAATTAGAAACTGAATTTTGTTATATTTTTAAATGCATAGTTTTAATTGAAAGTTACCTACAAAATTTACAAATAACTTTAAATATATAAATATAGATAATAATAGTTAAAAATATATATGATAGATATATCTCTTTATGGAATTTTTTTTATAAATATTAATAATGCTATCATTATGTAAAATTTTAGTGCACATATAATATTAGTTGACATTCTAATTATTTCTTGAGAAATAATTAGAAAACAGGTACTTAATTATATTTGTGTATAAAAATAATCACATTTTAATGTAAGTTTAAATATTTATATATTTTTCTAATTATATTTTTTTCATGAAATATTATTATAATATTTATATTTTTTTAATATAAATATTAAATTTTACATTATATATATATATATATATTAGATCTGTTAGCCCCAATCTTGCAGAAGAAACTTTGTAAGATGGAGGCTGCTGAGAGTGCCGGTGGACTTCTAGTCACATGAGGTTGATCTCATGGAAGAGAATGTTGCAATGGAATCCAAAGCCATTTCTGTCCCACCATCATTGGTAGAACTCTTTCTCCCTCATTTTCCCACCAATCTATTATCTATTCAATTATATGCCAATTATTTGATGGTTCCTATTTTTAAGCACTCTATCTGTGGATTTGAATGTAGGTTGGGATGTGCTTTTTGGTTAGATAGCGGCTTTTTATGTGTTTATGGTCCCAACACAGTAAAGTAGAAGAGAGTTTCAATGTCAAGGTAATACCCAAAATCCCCCCATCAATGCATATTTTTTAATTGGCATGTATTTCTCTTTTTGTGGCCCGGTTCGTGATTGTTTTGTGTTCTAAATTTTTTTAAATGTTAAAACAACAAATTATTTCAAATCTAAGATCAATGAATTGAAGATTCACCAGCGGATTTATGAGGCACCAACTTATCGACATTATGTATATGAATTACCTAATTTTCCAAATGATTATAATCTTTTTCTTCTTCGAATACAATGATAGCAAGCCTATTAATTGGAGACATGATGTTGATTCTACACACCTATCATCATGTTTAATGGATTATATTCTCTATTTTATATATTCAATTTGACTTGTTGTAGGCTTTCTTATGACAATTTTCTTTCCAGTTTTTGAAATTGCTTCTCTTTAGTGTCATGCTGTAATAATTATGTTCTTCGGTTATGTTTTATCAACCAAGTGATGCTTTATAATTTTTTTTCAGTCAATGCATGAATTAATTTACCATCATCATCATATTTAAGACACAAAATTATCAACTTGCTTCTTGGAACTAAGTCCATAGCAATTATTTTTTCTTGAAATTTTCTTGATGGCATAGGATACTTCCTATTAATAGTTTGATTAATTTATTGCACAGGTGTTGCTCACTGTAGTTTTATGCTTATTCTTTTGTTGCTTGAAAAACTCTACTCCACACACTTGCTCGATGAATTTATTTTAAATATGAAGCAACTGTCTTTTTTTTAGATCTATCATTGCTATTTGCTATGTGATTTACTTATTAATGTGTTAAACACATCAAATTTATTTCATGCATCTTGTTTCTCCTTTTTGTAGATTACTATGATGGTCATTTTTTTTAACTCAAACATCATTTATTCAGCCTTGAGCGGGATTCTCTTCCTAATATATAGATATACTGTGAAGTGCATTGACCATCATTACTAGTGTACATCTAATGTAAATTAGGTGTATTTGTCAAGTTTATAAGTACCTATCATTTATTCAACCTTGAGAATTATTCTCTTCATAATTTTCTATCTTTATATGTAAGCTTGATGGATAAATGGTTGTTTTAATTGTTTAAGCAAAATTGGTTTTATATGTATCATCCTTGCTTTTGAGTTTATGTTTTGCTAGCCATAGTATAAGCAATAATGTAAGAATTTATTCTGGTTGTATATGTTGCTATAAATATGATACAATATATATATATAATCATTATGTTTGCCTCCTTGCATGCCTTCTGTAAATGGTCACTGTATAATATTTTTACAATTTGGTTGTTCACTGGTAAAATGTCAATTGATAGCTAGATTTAGCTTTTCATACATAGATGTGAGTTTATATTACATGGTAAGTTCATAAACTAAATCGAAATGTGTTTTAATATACATGTTGTTTAGTAATTCTATGAAAGCCTCATGTTCATTAAAATTTTGTAGCAGATTCTAATTAAGTTTCAGTAACTTTTGGAAACTAGTGATTGGCAGGTTAATCACACATTATTTGAAAAGGCTTGGTAGAGATTCATGCATAATGAGGCGCTTGTGCTGGTGGTATTTATCAGCAACTCGTCACCCAATAGAAAAGGTGGCATTTGTTCAACTACATGTTATAATACTATTGATGTTGACAAAGTTGATGAGTTTGGTGATATTATTGATTACTTATGAGTATTTTTGTTATGAACATTTTTGTATATAAATTAATTTATTAATTAAAATAGCCTTTGTATAGATTAATGAAATAAAATAATTAATTTATTTTTTAAATGTGATGAGATTTAAAGACAAATTAATCTGTTTCAAATGCTATTTATTTATTTATGATATGAAAAAAAAGGCTTCTTAGAAATAGTAAAATTTTATTTTAAATCTCTTATCAAATGAGGCCTTGTATTTTTACTGTGGAATGTAAATATTACAAAACTATCCTACTGCTCATTTTGTTGATACAAAAGTTACTACAAAGCCGAATAAATAATTTAATAGTCGATTATAAAATAGCATAGATGATATGAATTATAGAATGTAATTTATTTAAATATAAATCTATCAAATGCCAATATCATTTCATAAAATAAAGTCTACAAACACTTCAACTTAACAACATATTAATTCCAACCACTCATCACACCACCTAGAATATATTGTGCTTTGGCCAGCTAGCTAGTACAAAAATATCCCAAACATACTTCACACACTAACAGACTGATAAGACTTAAGAAAAAAAAAACACTACCAATATTGGAAAAGGGATAGGAGTGATACTGATGATAGGTGCATACATCAAATGTAACTGCATTATACCAAACAATATCACAAATAGTAGAATAATAACACTAAGCACAAATTCTACGGCCAAATACAAGAACCACTTCAATATCGGATGTTGTTGTACAAACTTCTGTCCCCGGGTGGCTTTCTTACCTACTAGTATGCTGAAAGCAACCTGTAATGACTCGCCAACGATAAAGATATAGAGAACATCAACCCCAATATCTCATAGGAGGCAATAGGTAAAATCCTTTTCATCTGGGCTTGTTCCTTGCTCGCCAATCCGCATTGGGTTATTAGTTTTCAAAATGTTAATCCAATTATATGACATCCGGAAGAACAAAATACACCATAATACCTAAATATTAACAAATAAATTTAATTAGAAACAGATCAATGTATGAAAATTTAATACAATTGGTTAAGAATACATTTAAGATGAAGTTAAGAATAACTCTTGTCCAAACTTCACATTAAACATTTACCCTTGCCCATTAAATAGTTACAATTTTCTCAAAAAAAAAATTAATGTTCAGAATAATACAATTTGGTTGAACTTTCAGATTCAGGTTACAAAATCAAATTTCTAAGGATATTGTAACTCATGATACTAAGCCAATGTCATACACATGAAACTTGCAAGGTTCAATGCATTTCATAAACGCATGTAACTAACACATTGCTTACTAAACTTAAAAGCTGAACAGAGAATTAAAAATCAATTAAATATGTAGGAGAATATATATATCAAAAAGTAGGCAATATGATTAACAAAACCCTAAAAATAGGAAAAATTGGCATATTTAACTTGGTGCATGCAAAAAGATAATTAAAAATTAATAATCATACAATGAAAAAAAAAGTAAATAAACCAAAACAAAAATCACGAAATAAACATTCCTGGATTACACTACTAGCAATGCAAATCAAACACATCACATAAAAATGAATAACAAAAACCAACTGTATTGAACTGGAATTAAACTCAACAAACCTTAATGACAAATTTCAAGATAACAATCACAAATTTCACAAATTCAAACGAAATAAGAACCAAAACAAACCAAAAACAAAGGATTACTCGAGAGAGATATCATCTTACCTCCAATATCGAGTTCCCAGTCAATTTGAGTCTTTAAATCTCTCACTGCGTCAGATTCTCTCGAAGAGCTCATTCGGGAGCGTGAAGGTGTTCATTTCACTCATGGTCATAAATGTTTGCACTTTATAATATTGTAGTACAAAACTTTTTTTAGTATATGAAAAGCCCACTTAAGCTTTTTCTCCGATCAGTACGTGGCTATAATAGTGCATTTTTAAAGTAGTTTCAGGCTCCAAGTTAGCTCGATATCAACGCCAGCATCGCGAAACTCACCTGAAACGCTTTAAAACACGCTCATTACTCACATGCTAACTGAAAATTAAGTGATTTTTGTGCTATTTGTAACATAGCGATAAAATTATAAATATTTGTGGCCATGAGTGAAATGACTACGTGAAGGCCTAAAGAGGATGGAGTCGCCTGGAAAGTCTCTCACGATGAAGCCAATGGTCTCACGGCTCAGCTAAAATAAGCCAGTGGTCTCTTGATGCTGCAATTATGGTTTCTCTTGATAGCAAAAGACATATGCTATTCTGATTTCCTTTTGCTGTATATTATATATGGCCTCTCTTCTCTATCACTAGCCTACCCGGTTAACTTGTCAATTGGCATGACCAGCTCCACCCAAAACACATGATATCTATAAAGATAGAGATTGGCAAAAGATGTGAACTTAGCATGACTAGCTCCACCCAAAATGCATGATGTTTATAAAGAAAGAGAATGGCAAAAGATGTGAGTCTCTCGAATGGGAGATTTTTTGGCCCTAACAAACTCTCCAAGACAAAAGACATGACTCTCTCTCTCTCTCTCTCTCTCTCTCTCTCACCTATCTCTTTGATGTTTGAAAGCACTGAAAGGAGAAATGCCCTTAAAATATTGGTATATATATGCTAAAATGCCCCTCTACATTAAATTTTAATACATGCTATCTCTATGATGTTTGAAAGCACTGAAAGGAGAAATGCCCTTAAAATATTGGTATATATGCTAAAATGCCCCTCTACTTTAAATTTTATTATGTATTAAATTTATGTTTTGTGATAAACACTCACTAGATGAGTAAAAACTATTTTTAAAAAATATATATCACTATCTAAATATATCAAATCTTAAAAATGATTTTTAAAAATTTGACAAGGAAAAAGTTTTCTCTATGTTTTATCTTCCATGTCTATTTATATTTTTAATTTTTTTCAAAATAATTTTACAAGATCAGGAAAGATCTTCCCTGTGATAAATATTTCATGTTTTAAAAATATTTTCTCTATTTATAAAAGTAGCCACTAGCTAGAATCAATAATATCTTTGTTCAATAAATCGTGAGATGTATTATGTAGTTAAATGTCTATATCTATTATTTATCAATAAAATACATTTGTTTTATTAAAAATAAAATACATTTGTATTTTCATTACAAAAATACATAAATTTAAAACCTTTAACAAAGCAAATAAATATCATTTTGAAAGAAAAAAATTATAGAATTATTTTAATGATATTGGTAAATATGATTAGGCCACTAAAGCTCAATTTTTGAGTTGAAAAATATTAATTATTATTTTTTTATTAAGTGGGATAAGCAACTTCTTGAGACAAATTTGAACTGTATGTTTTACACGGGAAAGAATGCGCTTTACAGTTATACCCTACTAGTATTGCAAACATAATTTAAATTTTTAATTTTTTATTTGACCTAAAATAAAATAGTGCAATATTCAAGTTATTCTAAAATCTAGAGTTTTTCTTTCCAACAAACCTCATGTGGGAAGCATAACTAATTTTCTAAGGCACAAGCTCAACTGTGCTAGTCCTTTCAATTGAGTGTAACAAGAGGGCGATGCCAATGATCTCCCTGTTTATAAAGGAAAGACATCACCGATTGTTTTATGGCTCTACAAAACTACTCCATCAATTTTTTATTCATTACTCTGAAACAGGCAATTTAATTTTCTTGGTTGAACACTAACCTCGGTCATATTTCAATTTGAATACTAACATTTAAAATATATCAAAGTGAACACTAACATTTAATTTAGTTACACCTGTGAGGTTGTTGGGGTTTTTTTGGTGAGAATTCAGTCAAGTGAACACCGGACGCTACCTTATCTTCACTCGTAAATGCTGCCACATCAACAAGTGGGTGCGAAAAGGGGAAAAAGATGATCAGAATAGAGGATGAAGAGCCTGATGTGACAGTTGACATGGAGAAGAAATGCACAATTGGAGAAATTACTGATGTGGCAGTCTCCGAGGGTGAAGATGATGTGGAGTCCGACGTCCACATCACTGAATTCTCGCTGGAAAACCCCAATAGTCTCACCAATGTAACCAAATTAAATGTTAATGCTCACTTTGATACATTTTGAATGTTGGTGCTCAAATTGAAATATGACAAAATGTTAGTGCTCAACCAAGAAAATTGTCCAACCAATGCAATTAACAAATGGCATGCAATACCATTAATTTTCATACAAAAATCAAAGTCAAACACTTAACTGGCTTTCAAAGTACGATGGAGGATTTAAGGGCATGAGTGAGGGCGGCTCATCCGCATTATCAGTAAAAACATGAAAACCCAAAGAGAAATGCTATTCCCTCCGAAAATTTGGTCCGAAATTTTGGGCCGGTGAGCGTGGATCGTCGATGTGGCATCCACGTCGAGACATTTTCTCTCTCTTATGTTAAACAGAAAAAAATGAGAAAATCTTTTAAACTTTCCCAAATCTTCTTCTTTCTCACCGCCTCCTTCTCCGGAATGAAGCCTTTCCTCGCACTGTCATCTCGCCGTCTCCATTGACGCCGCCACACCATTGTCGACACTACCGTCGCACACCATTGACGCCGCCGGCATTTCACTCTTTCCCGTATCATCTTCTTCCTCGCCGTCTCCCTCTCCGAAACGAAGCCCTTCCTCGCCATCTCGATTGGCGCCCGCTTCCATATCTCTCATTTCTCTCTCGATTACGTGGAACTTCTCTCAAAAATCGAAAAAGCGGAGAAAAAGATAGAAAATTGGATGAATCGATCCATCGCGGAGCTTCTCCGCTAGGTATTCATCTTTTTTTCCTCTTTTTGATGTTGTTTTTCGGATGTTTTGCTCTGTAATCGCTGTTTTTTGGTTCAAAAAACTCATCTAGGGGTTTTGATTGGTTGTTGTATGACTGGAGGAGAGAAGATGGGTTTTCGGGTAGATCTGTTAGGTTTTTGCTTGTGTTTTTGTTACGTTAGGGGTTTGATTCGGATCGTTATCGTTCGTATTTTTTTGTGTTTCTTTGTAGGTTTTGTTTGATTTTTGTTAATGTGGTTTGTTGTTGATGTAACTTGTTTCAGTGGTTGATAGTGTGGATCAATGGTGGTGTCAATGTTTTTAGCATCGAAGACTGATGTTAATCGGGCGTGTGTTTTCAGCCTCTGTTTATCTCATTGCAATTTATTTAGTATGATATGTATGTTTTGATGAAAGGGATCCGATTAAATCCACATGAAATTTGTGGATGTTTGTTTTTATGGTATCATTGCATTTGCAGCATTCATGTTATGTGTGGTAGTTTCACAACAAGATGGTTTTATTTAATTGATAGATGTTGAACAGAGGATATTTCAAACCATTTATGCTGGAGTGGTTCTTTAGTTTAAGTCATTTGTGTTTCTTTTTCATCTTGTCTTGACGCTTGAGAAGTGACTCTTATTGAAAACTGAAGGATGATATCTTACAACTGCTTTAGTTTGCCTTTATGATGTTTATTTTGAACTTGTGTTTGAAGATTCCCCATTGCATGATCATTCCCTGAAATTTATTTACTTGTAGCTGTCTTTTATTTCTTTATAATTCATTTTATTCCTAGAGATCCTTTCTTACATTACTTTGAGATGGACTTTTCGTACCTGCTGATTTGTGTTTCTTCAGAATGTGCATGTATATGTTGTGAAATAAAGGAGCACACATGCAGGTTTTGGTAACCTATGCACTATGTTAGTGATGTGTCATTGCATGCTAAATTTTATATGTTGTTGTATAGTTGCAAGATTTCCACCTGAGACTTGCACATAGTTTTCAGGCATTTGATCTCTTGCTCAAGATAACACTTACACAAGGACCTTCATGGAGCATGATATGGAAAGGAATCCCTCTTGTCTTAGTCTTCTTGAATACATATGGTGGATAAAGGTGGTTAAATTTACTTGTTTTAAGTTTGATGTACCAGAGGTAGTTAGATGTCAAAGTTATAATATGTTTGGGTTTGCATGTTGATGACTTACACAGCTACTACGTGGCTTATCCAATATGATCTTGCACAGGGCATTGAAATGGAGCTAAGCAATCTGTTAAAGGATATTTTTCAACATTAATTGAGATCCAAATAATAAAATAATTAAACACAAACAACAACATCAACAAAATGAATAACACAAACAAGTTTTAACAATATTAGACAGATACAACAACACAAGCACATATGCAAAATGTATAACACAAACAACAACAACAAAATGAATAACACAAACAACAACAGCTGCAGAGTGAATAACACAAACAACAACCAACAATATTAGACAAGTATAACAACAAAACAATTCCAATTGCAAAATGAATAACACAAACAACACAAATAACAACAACAACAACACAAGCCCATCTGCAAAATGAAAACATCCTCACACAAATCAAAGGTCATCTAGAACATCCTCACACAATTGCCATTGTTATTTCCCTGCAAAATCAAATAAGCTGTGAATGATCAACCTAAAAATCCATTAAATATTGAAAAAAATTCAGCAATTCATATGATTCAATGAGAACATCCTCACACCTGAATTAAAATGGATATTGGCCCAAGAAATTGAATTTGATTCATGACCTATTGAAGTAGATGTTCTAATTTCATTTGCAAGCATCTCTGCACTATCAATAGGTGTCGAATAGTTTGATGGTTGACCCTATCACATATAATTCAATTAAAAAAAATGTCTTCAACATTGTGATAAATAAAAAAGCAATTGTAATAAAAAAAAGAGGTATTTCACATTTTTTAAATACCTGTGATGAACTATAATTTCTTGCATTTTGCCAATTGAAGCCATAGACATCCACATTCATCACATTTGGGAAAAAATTGGAAGTCACCTAATGAGGGAAATTGTTATCCATTTTATTAAAACATCTCATGCAATACTATAATAAAAATAGATATAGAAGAGTAGAACAATACCACACTTTCTTGAGTGTGAATTTCAATTTGTGTATCATTTTGCATTTGTACATTTCCCGTTGCTTGAGTTTTCTGAAAAAAAATATTAATTTTAGTTCAAAAAAAGATTAAAACACTAAGAAAAATTATGTAAAGTATAAATACCTTTTTTTATTTCTAATGATCATCTCTTCAACTTTTGACTTCTTCCTCTTCGATGGTGGCCGGCCTTTACTACGCACTTTTAAAGGAGTTAGGAACTTTGAAGATGTTGCTTGGTGGTGATCATGATCCTTTTCCAACAACATTGGTGGCATAACTTGGTTAGAGTGACTCTCCAAATAATTTGCATTATCCATGAGCTTCTCTATTGCATCATCCACACACTTCATCAAGAAACTATATTTTTTTCAATGGATTCTACTCCAATTTCAGCAGCCTTTAGAAAAAAATGCGAGCACAATTTATTATACCGCACTTTTTGCTCACTAATTTGTGAATCTTCATAACAATTCTTCACATAAGTATGCCGGCGTTTAATATCCTTTCTCCAACAGGATAAAATATATTGAGATGGAATCTCTTTGACATTCCTTTCAATAAAACCTTTGCATATATGCCTACAAACAATTCCTTTGAACTCAAACAAACGACATGTGCATTTAATATCAAACTCAAGCTCATTTTGATATGGTAAAACACCCATTGTTACCACTTGATATGCTCCAAATTAACACTTGATATGGTAAAACACCCATTGTTACCAACAATAATATTTATTTTGGCTTCGCAATTTGTTTTAGTAGATAACCTTGGGTTGAAAACACTTTTTGCAGTAGATATTCTTTTGCCACCTCTTACACACGAAAGTACATAATACTTTAATTTCCTATCATCTCCGACTTTTGTACTTTTTTTTTTGCAATACCAAAACCTTCTTGTCGAGCATATTCAACATAGAGACTATAAACTTCTTCTTCAGAATTAAAAACCATTCCTGCCTTGGGAATAACCTTTTCAAGTAGTGGCCTCTCAAACTCTACCATTTTCTCTTTCTCTTTGTTGGTTATTTCTGTGTTAGAAGATCCAACTTCTTTCCCATTCTTCATTTGTTCAGAGGATTGAAATTCCAACTCTACCATAATGTTTTTGATTTGGATCTATAATAGATAAGAAACAACTAAAAATAAATATAATGTAAACTACATGTGGTAAAAAAAATGAAAGATATTTAAACCTATACTCACAAATTAGATTTGAAAATTTATCTTTGTAATAGATAAGGATAAGAATAAACAACAAAAAATAAAAGGAAAAAAATTATAGGTTCTACATCAATGCTAAAATGCTTAACATAATGAAATTAAAATGATGAAAAGAATTAGGGTGAAACATGCACCACTAGCTAACTATAAATACTGAACTAAACATGCATAAGAGTAATTCGAAAGAACTACAAATCAAATAAAACATAAGAAACATGAATAATAATCAAGACCCAAAGCATGTCATACATGCAATTTGTCAAACTTCGGACATGATTATCCTTCAAAAAGACCATATACGGACTCTTCTTCTTTTTTTATTTTTTTCTTTTTGAACCACGTGAAAAAAACATTACATAAACATTGTTGAAAATAAAACTGCTGGTACAGAGCTCAATATTTTACATTGCCAACACCAATCTCAATCCACAAACACAAGATTACAATGTCCAAGATGATTGCAATTCACATTACTAAGCAAATAAAATAACATGAGTCCCACTTTACACAATAGAAGTATGTTTAATATAATATTAACCTCCTAAACCTCATGAATTAAAGTTATTGTTTATTAAGGAAAACACCATATATAGCCTCTCCTCGTCTGATCAAAAAACAAAAAAAAAAAAAAATGAAAATGATAGATCTTGGTTCTCACAACAACAACATGAACATGAACCACAAGAGAAAAACACAACAACATTCCATCTATGCAAGCTAACAAACATTTTTGGAAATTATTACTTCAGGATCAAGATAGGAACAAACAAAAAACAAAGATATATATGTATGTATACCAGCTAAGACTGAGAAATTTAGATCTTCGCGACTGTGGCGACGTCGGCAATGGTTGTGCAAGTGGCTTTAGGCGAGACAGCGACGAAGGGCTTCGCGACGGCGAACGGTGTGCGGGTGGCGGCAGCCGAGAAGGTGGGGAAAGGCTTCACGGCAGTGATGGTAGCGACATCGACAGTGGTGTGCCGGCAGCGTCAATCGAGATGGCGAGGAAGGGCTTCGTTTCGGAGAGGGAGACGGCGAGAAAGAAGATGATACGGGAAAGAGTGGAATGCCGGCGGCGTCAATGGTGTGCGACGGTAGTGTCGACAATGGTGTGGCGGCATCAATGGAGACGGAGAGACGGCAGTGCGAGGAAAGGCTTCGTTCCGGAGAAGGAGGCGGTGAGAAAGAAGAAGATTTGGGAAAGTTTAAAAGATTTTCTCTTTTTTTTTTCTGTTTAACATAAGAGAGAGAAAATATGCTGACGTGGATGCCACATTAGCATCCATGTCAGTCGGCCCAAAATTTCGGACCAAATTTTTGGAGGAAATAGCATTTCTCTAAATTTATTTAGCGACAAAAATAAATTATGCTCTCCACCAAGGGCCTAAAATTGTCGCATTGCCCACTGACGAGAATTGTCTGGCCCATAGATGGACTTAAAAATCAATATAAATCACTAATATATTAAAATTTGTACTTAAAATACAAACAAGATTAATTAAGAAATTCCAAAAACTAACAAATCACAGTGGCAAAAATGTAATTCCAAGCTCATTATGTGCCACATATTCGTTCTTATCACTTAGCATTGATTCCACTGCTCCACAAGCACAACTTGTGTACCAATTCCCAAATTCTCCACCCACTCATATCAAAGCAAGTGCTCATTATCCCAAAACAATAAAAATAAAAATAAACAATTACCGTGCAATTAAACTACGCCTACTGAACACCAGAACCTTCACCATATGTCTACATTACATAAGAAAGTGAAGCACCAAGGAAGAGGATATTTCTAGATCTAATGGAGAAGAAGAAGAGCAGAGGGAGTGTGAAGGGGAACCAGGGTGGCCGGAGGGACAGGCGATCGGCAACGGGGGATGAACGGCGAGCCGAAGAAGGGTGGACATGGTGGTAAGTTCACCTGGGTTGGTACCCAGACCTATTCTGAGAAAGAGTTCATCAATGGAGTGCTGGAGATTGAAGCTGTGGATGCTAAGGATCCAAACTTTGAAGATCCACTTGAACTTCTTCAAGAAGTGGCTTGATAATAAAACTCTGTTTTTTTCCCCTTTTTTACTTTTTTTTTTTTAATAATTCTATGAGGTTCTTCTTGTACATATTTGTCTCCAAGACCTCAGTTAATGATGCCAGTGCCTTTTTGTGCTTTGGATCATTAAAAAAAATTATATAAAAAAATAATAAATAAAATTTTAGTCCATGGATAATTACTGATATGGTATATTTATATTTTATGGGTTGATTTCATGTTCTTGTTAGTTTTTAGAAACATTTATTTTGATAATATTAATGTGTTTGATTTCTTTTGATCCCTGATTTCGTTTTAGTTTTTTTTTTTATTGATGGTATTTAAGTATAAATACACATGTAAAGAAAATATTAAAATTTGATAAAAGTAACTAGAATAAACTTGCAAGATTAAGTATTTTAATATATCAAATTAAAAAAACACAATATTATTAATATTTTATTATTAATTGGACTTACTGAAGCTTGAGAAAATAAGTAAAAATAGCAACACTAAGACAATTACACTAGACATATAATGAACATAAAACTCAATGAATAGAATTTCTTGCAATTTATAATTAAACATAAATAAGCGAGTCAATGGAATGAATACAGAGATGAATACAATGCAAGCTCATAAAAAATTTCATAGAACTAGATTCAATATTTTTGAAGGTTGTACATGAATCCCATTACAGATGAAGTGAAACTAAGATAAAAAGCAAAAGCCACATAAACAAAAAAAATATCAAAATCTTGAGGCCATTTAAAAGCAATTGGTTATTTAATTGATGTATAAGGGTTAAACATGGGCCATAGACTATGTATATAATGATCCATTGTGCCAATAGCAAAATAACTACGATATCATCAACAGAGGTCTTAAAATATATATATACAAACAGAACCTCATACAATTATTTAAAAAAAAAAAGGAAAGAAAATCAGACTTTTATTATCAAGCCATTTCCTAAAGTTCAAGTGGTTCTTCAATTAAAGTTTGGATCCTTAGCTTACACAGCTTCAATGTCCAGCACTCCATTGGTGATCCAGGTGAACCTACCTCCATGTCCACCTGTTTTCTTGGCTCGTCATCTATGAATCACAAGATTACCCGTGTTCTTTTTAAAAAAACTATCGTGTAACCGTGTATGCGTGTCGTGTCGTATCATGTCACCATGTCCATGCTTCTGTAATGCACTAGCAGTGGTGAGGAGGCGTGTCACCAGAAAGCACCGCCTAGTGGTGAAGGATGCCCACCACTTATATGCACACAAGGAGTCCATCTCATAGTCGATGTGGGACTAAAGGAGTTCATTACAGCTTCTTAGCTCGCCGTTCATCCCCGTCGCCTATCACCGGTCCCTCCAGCCACCTTGGCTCCCCTTCACATAGTGAGTGTCAAGCAGGCCGTCGGCTGGCCCGGCTCGGCACCCGACCCCGAAGACGAGTTGGGCCGTGCTTGGCCCAAGCACGGTCTACTAGATCGCAGTGCTCGGGCGCACGCCCATACCCCGGCACGTCTGGGCTAGGGGTTCTGCACGGTGCCCGCTTCGAGCCAACTATGACCCCGGCATGCCAAATGTAAGTTTTTTCTTTTTAAATTTTTTTTTTTTGTATATCTTTTGTTTTTTTAGTCAATAAGGTTTTTAGTTCTATGTTTTTGAATTTTAGTATTTTTTTATATTTTTTAGCAATTTTAGGGTATTTTTTTATATTTTTGGGGTTTAAAATAAAAAATATAAATATAATATAACTGGGTCGGGCCACGTGCTGGGCCGACCTTGGTGGTTGGCGGGCCGTGCCGGCCCAAGCACGCATAGTGCATGGGCCGTGTGGGCCCGGCCCGGGCCGGCCCGTTTAACACCACTACCTTCACATCCCCACTGCTCTTCTTTTTTTCCATTAGATGTAACAATTTTTCCCTTTGTCCAATGTTCACTCTCTTACGTAGCCATAGAGTTGTGATCACTGTTGTTCTAGTGTTCCGTAGGAGTAGTTTAATTGCACTAATGATTCTTTTCGTTTCTTTTGGGATCATGAGTTCTTGCTTTGAGATGAGCAAGTGGAGGATTTGGGGAGTACTGGGAGCGTGAGAACCCCGACAAGAACAATTAGGGTGGTGTTTGGTTGGATGTAATTCTAAATCGGATGGATTTCCGATTCATATGAATCGAGAATACTTAGTTTTTAAAATACGGTCATGATCAAATCTTATATTTAGTTGGGTGTAACTGGAATTACTGTATTATAAGATTTTATGTTTGTTTGAAAGGATTTGTAAATCTGGAATTGAAAACGCATGTGTATAAGTGTATGTATATGTGTGTATATATACACATGTATGTACATGTATATCAATATATATATATAAGATATGTATATGTGAGTATATATGAATATATGCATATATATACATATATGTATATGAGTATATGTATATGTATATATAAACATACTATGTATATGTATACATGTGTGTATATGCATATGTATATATGTATATATATAGAAGTGTATATATGTATATGTATGTATATGTATAAATATGTGTAGAAATACATGTGTATATGTATGTATGAGTATATGCGAGGGGGCGGGAAGAGGGGCGGGGGGTTGGTCAAGGGGGTCAAGGGGTGCTTTGAGCACCCCTCAGTCCCCATCTTATATATATATATATATATTTATATATTACATATATACATAATATGATTGTATATATTACACTACATTATATATAATATATTAATTTATAATTATATATATATTATCTTTATATTTATTATAATATTGTATATTATGCGATTTATTTTTTAAGATTATATCGTAATAAGCTAATTCATCATTAGAAATTTATTCTAATGGCTTTGCTGTATAAAATCTTCAAATTTTGAAAAAAAAAAACAACTTTAAAATAAGTTTTCATTTTGTTGAATGCCACGAGCTTACAAGTCTTACTATTAAACAACTTAAAACTAGATTGTCTTTGGTCGAAGATTCAACTTTTATTTAGTAATGGTAGTTGTTAGTTGTATATAGTTTTTATATTTTTTAAAATATTAATTATTATTATTATTTTAGTTTGAATTAATATAAAAAAATTTCATATTTAAATTGAAATTAGATTGGATTTGACTGAATAATTCAACTCCCATCTCATAGTGATAATTATAGTGATAATTGTGGCATATTTTTTGAAATAATAATTATTATAAGTTTAAATTTGAATTAATATAATTTTTTTAAATTAAAGTTAGCACCCTCTTAATTTCTGCTCTAGTTCCGCCACTGAGTATATGTATATGTAAACATACTATGTATATGTATATGTATACATGTGTGTATATGGATAAATGCATATGTACATATGTATATATGTAGAAGTGTATATATGTATATGTATATATATGTGTAGAAGTATATGTATATGCATATGTGTATATATATATATAATATACATCACATATGAATTTTCAACTCCCGGGATTTCGACTTACGCTCAATTTGGACGTAAAACCAAATCCCTTATTAGATGTAATATGAGTTACATGGGTTTTTAAAATCATGTGAAACAAACACTGGATTTCCAAAAACCAAGTAACTCAAGTTACATGTAACTCCAAATCCTTCCAAACAAACACTACCTTAAACAAATACGTGGGCCAAGGTGTTGTACCCTGTCCAAATTTGGACCTAGGATCTTCTCTTATTTCTGTGAAATGCATTAGGGTAAAATGGTCATTTTGCATTAATAGATTTTTACTGGATTGCACAGTTGGTTATGTGCGAAAATTCTGCCAAAAACAGGGAGCAATTCGGTCATTTGGATTTTGTTTCCATCCTTGTGTTACAGGGGCAATAGAGTAATTTAGAAAAGAATAAAGACATTGTAGCGACCCATTCTACATCAGTAGTTAAACGACTGCATTTCTCGTAGTTTTTGCGACCAACACTATTGATTCTGGGTCGATCTTTGTAGCACCCTGACTAATCGTAGCAAAATGGCATCGTAGAGCCCCAAAGACAGCAGGTAGCCGAGAGTTATCATCAAAACTCATTTGTTTTCCTTCTTTCCTTCTCTTTCTTTGCTTCTTCATGCCGGCCGAACCCTAAAAAAAATATTGAAACTATTTCCGGCGACCAATTCCGGCGAGCCAACATCAAAAATTTAATCCTCATATCCTCTTGAGTAAGGTAAGAGCCTTTATCCGAGTTTTTAGTATGTATTTCTTCCGTATTTTCATTGTATTCATTATTTATAAACCTAGACCAAAACCTTGGATTTTCCATGATTTGTAGGGAGTTTTTGGGCTTAAAATGAAGCCCTTGATGTTGTCAATTGTTATTCATAAGAATTGTGGCAAAAATTTCATCGTTTGATCTTTGTAAAATGAGAGAAAAATCATTTGTAAGGGTCGGGTTTTCATCGTAGCAATCCCGATAGTTCATCGTAGCATCGAAAAAAACCTTGGCCTTTTCTTGTATTTCTTTGATCCAAATTGAAGCTTTTCATTCATTGAACTTATTGGAACTAGGTTTACTCCATTCTGAGGTCGTTTGGGTCCAAAATGACAATGTTTTGCCCTAAAACCCTAAGTTTTCGTATTAGACATGTATAATGTATTTGGATGCATTTTCTTTTAGCTATCATTCTCGTGTTCATTAGTATTTGGATTCCCTACTTGTATCTAGGTGGCGAAGCATCCTCCAAGGGGAAGGAAACCGCCAATCAGTGTGCGCGTCTCCACGCGAGGCAACATGTTCTGTGAGTGGGTTATGTTAAGTGCACAATTCTAATTGAGTATCGAAAATATTTTATTTGTTTTTCTGAAATGATTTCCATGGCTTTATTATGTTTTTAAATCACTAGCTATAGGAGAAAAGAAAGTGTAGATGACCACTAGAGACTATGGTTTATTTGGAATGTCCTATGGTTTATCTTTTTTGAAAAATCATGAGAAAGCTTACTGATGATGTACTTGTGTTAGTTGAGATTGAACTTGAGGACATACATGCTTGGTGGATGAATGAAAATTGTTGATTATTACAATGAGTTCATTGAGTCTATGTGTTATAAGTGAAATTGATTATGTATGTTCAATGGATGATTTAATCTCCCTAGTGATACATAATTTCTAAAGTTTCAGACATGATATGATAAAATATGGTACATGGAACCTGATGAAGCCTTACATGCTAAGACATATAATTACACTAGTACATTGGAAATTGAATGACTTGTGGAACCTTATACATGATTTTTGGTAGTTAGTGAGATTTATACTAATATCTTCTTTGTAATATTTGAGAACCATGAATGACATAATTATACTTATGTTGTAGAATCATCAAAGTTGATGAGGTTTGTTCTTGTGAGCATAGTGTAGGGTGCTTAATTGTGGTTTGATCATATCGGGATATACATATGTATATATATATCGGGTGGATGCCAATGTTATGATTATTATTTTAAATGAAATTTATTTAGAATGTTGATGATGAATAGCTTGAACTATATATGTGACAAGTGTTGAATTGCAAAGACTGAATATTCCTGTGAATTTTTAATAATAGTTTGATCTAATGCTGCTAAGAGGAGATATTTAACTTTTGAGTATTTTGACAATGAGATTATTAATCGATGAAGTAAATATTGATGTTGAGGTAACGACACCATGATAAGGATTTAAGATATGATTGAGGATAAGAAAGGGTTGAATAGTAAAGACTTGTGGAAGTAAATACCTGATCATGTGTAAAGTAGGATTTAATCAATATATATTGGTAGGTGTAAATATACGTGATGGGATGAACACATTTTCATGACTTTTAAAGGACTTGGATATTGGGGTTGACTAGACTTTGGAGAGTAATCTTGTACTTTTAGGAAAACTTAGTGAGCTGAAGAAAGAGAAAGCTAGAATGATCCTAAGTAACTTGAGGTTTAACTAGAACAAAAGCTATGCTTGTTTTGATGACTTTTATTGTATTTCAAAACTTAATGTTTCTTTTTCTACACTATTGGCATCAACTTTTTAGAAATGGTTTTGTAAAACCTTTCACTTGTATAAGTATGCTTTTTGATATTGATAGTTATGAAAAATAAAGGGTTTTTTTATTTCTGAATGGCATGTTCTTCTGGATTGTGAGTATTACGATGTATCCCGATATTAGTCGGTTTCTTGTCTAAGGCAATGTTTCAATCAACTTAAAGAGCTTCGCAATGTTATTGTGTTATTCTTGGCATTTGGACAACAATGTTTTTTTGAATGTATTTGCACATCGGGATCGAATATTATTTGAAAAATTTATACGTATTGCTATGCTTTTGGCTTTTGGATTTGTGGAAATAATGTTTATTTCCGATATGTGAATGCTTGTCCTGGATAAGGACCCTGTGGTATGATTTATACAGATTATATTATGGCTACATTTACATGATGGTTTTGGATGGTGACGGCGGGCTAAGGCCCGACTCATGCGATAGTGGGTCCCCACGGGCCGACCTTTAGAGGTGGCGTGGAGGACCCGGGTGTTGATCCGTCGGATCGGTGGGAGCGTAGATCCCTGATTGGATGATACATCGGGATCCCGGGGTCACCACACGGGACCGGTGGGACCAACGTCAAGGGTGCGAAGACCTTGACGGCTCTCAACTTAGTCGCGACGGGCTAATGTTAGAGAGAGTGTTTTTAGGCCATTGTTT
This sequence comes from Dioscorea cayenensis subsp. rotundata, assembly GCF_009730915.1. Lineage (NCBI taxonomy): Eukaryota > Viridiplantae > Streptophyta > Magnoliopsida > Dioscoreales > Dioscoreaceae > Dioscorea > Dioscorea cayenensis. The sequence goes on along the minus strand of NC_052487.1, from coordinate 19,444,628 downwards.
ATTTGATCGAGATGAGATTTCAATATTTGAGGAAAATTCTATTTTTCTTGCAATTGCTATATTCGAATTGTGATCTTTTTACATAGCATGTCCGATATCTTAATGCTTTTTCGAACATGTATCATGCGAATTGAGGGTTTGTGATTTTTCGAGGACTTTTTTTATTTGTTTAAGTTGGTTTTTCTACTCATTTTTGGGAAATTATATCCAGGGCATTTGTTTTATACATGTTGATGTTTTTGTCTATACTCGTGAGAATTTATGTTTTTGGTTTTTTAAATACCAAGGTTTCATATCCTCGTATTTTTCATTGTGTTGCAAATGTGAACGTTCTAGTTCATTTATGTTATTATAAAATGTGTTTATTGGAATTTCCTCGATTTGTTTTGATATTCTGTTAGATTTGTGCTAACCCATTCACTGAGTGACTATGGTTACTCACCCCCCTCCTCTCTTCCAGGTTTTAGAGGTTTTGGTTGTCATAGCGAGGCGAAGTGCTTGGCAATTTGTATCCCGAGTCAGGTTGTTTGTTTACTCTTAATCAGGTTGCATTGTATGAGTGCAGTGGATCCACTAGTGTTCTTAACTCTGTAACTGTGATTTGTATATCTTTCACTTTACTGTTGATTCTTCGAGTGAAAGTTTTGTTTTTGGTACCTTTATTATTGCGGTGTTGTTTAGCAGGAGTTTGTGAGCCTTGCGATGACTCGAGGGTTGAGTGGTGTGTGTCCCTCCTCGGGATCATCGCGGCGGTTGTCACGTGGCGGGCCCGCGGGTCGGGACGTGACACAAGGTGAGCTTGAAATTACAATTTTAGTGTTTTGTTATTTTGTTATTGTGAAATTAAACTTTTTTTTTAACCCTTACCTTTCTCTTCTATTTTTATTTTTTTTAATGTATCTCCTATGGGTATTGTTTTATTTATTTTCTCATAAAAACTCTAATGTTATAATTTCATTAATTAAATACTTTATTTGTATTCAAATTATGTCTATGTGCAATATTACTTAACAACTACTAAAATAGTTATATATATATATATATAAAGACCGATGCGAAGCAAGGGAATTTGCTTAGTATATATTAAAGTAGATGTATAATTGTCTTGAAAGCATTTTAAGGAATAATTATGAATTTATTTTTGCACTAAAGTATTTATTTGCATTAATTATAACATTATTAATAGAAAGGTATAATTACATTTATTAATTTTGTAATATTAAAATAGATGCATAATATGTCTTGAGAACAATAATTATGATTTTTTTTTTTGTACTAAAATATTTGTTTGCATCAATTATGGCATTAGTAATAAAAAGGTTTAGTTGCACTCATTAATTTTGTAATATTAAAGTAGATATATAAAACTCTCATATTATAATTTCATTAATTAAATACTGAATTTGCATTCAAATTATGTCCATGTGCAATATTACTTTTACAACTATCAAAAATAGTTTTTAAAAAGCCAATGTGAAGCAAGGGAATTTGCTTTAGTACTCCCTCCGTTCCTTTTTAGTTGCCACGTTTGAGCTCTTCTCTCTTCCTTTTTACTTGTCACATTAGAAACTTTATGAAAGATTAAATATTTTTTTTCCCAAATTTACCCTTTAATTTAATTTACTTGTACAATTTTTAATAAATCAAAATCTACTAACCATTAAATTATATTATCCACTAGTGGGGTTTTAAATATGTGTAATTTTGGAAAGTAAGTGAATTTTTTTGTAAAATTTAGGTAGCTAACTAATTTTAACCGATTTTCTTAATCGGTGTGAATTAAGTAAAGTTGACAACTAAAAAAGAATGGAGGGAGTATATATTAAAGTAGATGTATAATTATCTTGAGAGTATTTTAAGGAACAATTATGAATTTTTTTTCACTAAAGTATTTGTTTGCATTAATTATAGCATTATTAATAAAAAGGTTTAATAACATTCATTAATTTTGTAATATTAAAATAGATGCATAATCTATTTTGAAAACAATAATTTTTTCAATAAAATATTTGTTTGCATCAATTATGGCATTAGTAGTAAAAAAGGTTTAATTGCACTCATTAATTTTGTAATATTAAAGTAGATATATAAAACTCCGATGTTATAATTTCATTAATTAAACACTTTATTTGTATTCAAATTATGTCTATGTGTAATATTACTTTACACTCATTAATTTTGTAATATTAAAATATATGCATAATCGATCTTGAGAACAACAATTATGATGCACTAAAATATTTGTTTGAATCAATTATGGCATTAGTAATAGAAAGGTTTAATTGCACTCATTAATTTTGTAATATTAAAGTAAATATATATAATCTGAGAGCAAAGAACAATTATGAGTTTTTTCACTAAAATATTTCTTTGCATTAATTATGGCATTAATATTAGAAATGCTTAATTGCATTTATTAATTTTATAATATTAAAGTAGATGTATAATATGTGTTGAGAGCATTTCAGGAAATAATTATGAATTTTTTTTTTGCATTAAAATGTTTGTTTGCATTAATTATGGTACTCACTAATTTTGTATTAAATAGTCCATTAGCCATTTAGAGTAATTATATTGATTGAAAAATACATACCACAATTATTTATGTATGACAACTAATTTGCAATTAATAATTGTAAATGCATTTGTCTTGGTTTATATTTAACTAAATTAGAAGAAATTGAAGATAATTATGATATTAGTAATTGAAAGGTTTAATTGCATTCATTAATTTTATATTAAATATTCCATTAAACCTTTTAGTGTAATTATAGTGACCGAAAAAAATATTTGTTTTATGGAAAATGTATGCTTATAAGGAGTAATTTAATCATGATAGCAAATTTGAAAATCATAATTGAAAACTCATTTGCCTTGGTTTAAATTTAAGTAAATTAGAAGAAATGAAATATATCAAAATATAGAAAATTAAAGGATAAGAGATATTGAAATTGCGTAAAACTAAATGTATTTCTAAAAATATAATGATTGATTTTTAATTTTTTTAATGAGTTGTAGAAAAATATTGTAATATCTATTATTTTTGCAATTAATCTTTTTTTATCCTTTTCATTTCTATTTTTAATATGTTTCTATTGCTAGGTATTGTTGCATTAGCATTTGCATTCGTTTTAGTCATGTACTCATAAGAACTTTGTGTATGATGTAATATTTTATTAATTAAAATATTTTTATTTGTATTTAAAATTATGTCTACATAATATTGCCTTACAATTATCAAATTTGTCCAAAAAAAAATCGAGGCGGAGCAAGGGAATTTACCAAGTTATAGTTAAACTTACATATAATATTAGATAAGGGGCTATTGTTTAAAAGATTAATAATGAATAATCAAACTTTACACACGAGGATAATATAAAAAATCGATCCAAAAAAAAAAAAATGTTGGTTGCATGATTGCCTGAAAAATCCATTAGGACAGTTGGAAAAGGAACTGCTCAATTTTTTTATAATTCAAATAAATAATAGTCATGTTTTTCTTTTTTTGGTGCCACTTGCTAAATATTTAACTATTGTTGTATGACTAATATTTCTTTATAAAAGAAAAAAATAAGCTTTTTTTATTTTCCATGCTTTAGGGATGCTCTCTATGGTGTCTACCTAATTGCATGTCTAAAAAGCAATCCAACTGTCTGTAACTTAATCTTAGTTAGCCAATATTCCAATTAACCAATAAAAAAACTCCCATTTTAGCTGCCTATCGGCTATCAGACCTTATGATTTATTATTAAAATAACTTTCACAACTTTTGACTTTTAGTTTTTACCCTATTCCCAACTTGCTTCTTTACATTCTTGCTTTATTGATAAATGGAAAATTTTCATATATACTTCATAAAAAAAAACATTTACAAATATATAACATAAATGTCATAAAACATAGATAGAATACCCTATTTTGTCCCTGTAATATACTCAATCTCCCCTCTTAGTCCTTCTATTGTAATTTGCCCTCAAAAAATCCCTCTATTATTTAGATAGGTTAAATTAAATCCCTCATCCGGACGTCCGTTTCATTTCATTATTTAGTCTTGATGTGGCATTTTTGAGATTAAAATATCATTAAAAAATTATATTTTTTTTTTATTAAAATCAACTGAGTTGTTAATTCACAGAGATTTCCGACACCGCAAAGCGAGGCGCAGGTCGAAGTGTAGTCCAAAGCATCTGCAAACAGTAATGGAACATCCCAAGTTCAAAGACTTGATCTCCAACCGATGGTCAAAGAAAGCAATTCATGAACTACTCCAACCACCTTTTTTTCCTCCTATTCCATCTTCACCCGATGATCACGGCGTCAGCGACACATACGATGTTCGACATTAAACTCCCAAAACTTCTCTCTGGTTTTGATCCAACTCAAAGGTAACGCACACTCGAACCTCACCTTCATCCCATGCTCCATCGCGCAGCCTTCATGTAAGAGGCAGTAGCTCCAGTTGTCATCGGAGAAGTCGGATATCCGACGAAGTTCTACCACCCAATCGGGTTTTGGATCCGAATAGTATTTGGATGTTATTGCGAGGATCCAAAGAGGTAATCATCCACGAACCCAAAGCTCCGCTTCAACTCGTTGAGCTTACCAACGTTGAGACAGTGATCAGGTGAGAGCATAAGAAGCTTATGCGAGATGACAACGAACCATAACGGGTTCTTGGGCTTCCATAATGGATCCTTATTCTTTGATTAAAGCAAACATCCGTTTAGAGAACCCAAAAAGGATCTCAATTGAGGGCGAGTCTTTAAATACAATGAAACAACAAGGGTACTCTTTAAGATAGTTGAGGGCACAGCCTTGGAGATCGAGGGTACTGTTGGGTTGTGGACCACACAATATGTAGGGATATAAGGACTTATGTGCATAAGTTGTGTAGACGTACACAACTAATGTTTATAATTGTGTATATCTTATTATATTCAAGTTTTGAATGGACCCAAATTGTGATCTGATTCAAGTTTGAATTTGGTCCTAATTATCTAATTTTAAATGTGTGGATATACATATTAATCATATGTTGTGTAGAATTTCTGGGGGCAAAATTGTCAAATCTATGATGGGCATATTTGTAATTAGCTCCATAAAGATTTCTTATAAATAGTATGTGGTCCCTGACTGAGCACGCAACGATCTAAGATTCAGAATTAGGTTTCTGAATTAGGGTTCCCATCTCCCCTCTTTGCGTGTGATCAGTGAGAAGAACCACAAGACCCAATCACTTTCGTCATAATCAATGGATTCAAGTGCAGGTACGCTTCCGGCACTTTCTTTGTTCCTAAGCAATCTCCAAGCAAGAAGATCCAGGGTTATAAATTAGGGTTTATACCCATTAGATCCATCAGGTACGTCTTGAATCACTTCTGGAGAGATCGGACGATGGAGACGTAGCCGAATGAGTGGAGAAGAATGTCCTTGATCTGGTTGTTGACAATCCAACGGTGATTGCGGGAGAGGATGGACACGAGTGATGAGCCTTTAATCATTGACCATGTGGTGAGGTGGTAGTATGGGGCTTAGAGTCGATGGTGGTGGTGGGTGGCGGCGGCGAGGACGTTGCTGGAGAGTCTCACTGCCAATGGCGGACAGTCTCAGTTTGATTAATTAAAAAAAAAAATTAATGATATCTTGTGAGAATAAGGAGATGATCTAGATCCAGCCTGATCTAGGGTATGGTTGATTATTAGGGAAGATGGTTGGGGATGGAGATTCGATAATGGGGTTGACAGCCATGGCATTGACGCACACGCTCGTCGTGGCAGTGATGATCTCCGTCGGGCTTCACATCTCCGGCTGTCATATCAATCCCTCACGGCGCATGCATTGAGGGATTCTAATGATATTTTAAAAAATATCATTAAATTATTTTTTTAATGATATTTTAATCTTAAAAATGCCACATCACTACTGAATGACGGAAAATAAACGAACATCAGGGTAAGTGACTTGATTTAACCAATTTGAATAATAGAGGGATTTTTTGAGGGCAAATTACAATAGAGGGACTAAAATGGGAGATTGAGTATATTACAAGGACTAAATAGGATATTCTACATATGCCCTTGATTTTTTTTTTTTAAATATTATTTTACCATTAATTTTAAATTGTGTTATATTTTTTTTTGCTGTGGGATTATAATGTATTAAAATTATTCTTTTTTTAAAATACCTATCTGACTTTGTCTATATACAAATATGTAAAAAATAATAGTTTATGGTGATTTTAACATAATTAACTTATAACAACAAAAACATGTCTATTTACAATATTAGTTTTTTTATAATATATATATATATATATATATTGATAAGTTATATTTTAGGGGATAACCACATTAGAGAAGAGGAGCTAATGCAACACATGGGATTTGAACAAACTTTCTCAACAAAACAAACATCCTATACATAAAAACTAATACTAATATATCAAATAGTTCTTAATTTATGGACATTGATTTGGACCATTGGATCTCAAAATTAAATATGGAGCTAAAAAAATCTAATAAATAAATATCTGGTCGAATCAATGAATGGTCCTGATTTTCACCTGCAAAAAATTCACAGCGTTAAACGGGTCGGATCTTGTCCTCTATGGACCCGACCCGTTTAAAAAGGTTCTCTGAATGTCAAGAGACATCCATTTATGGAGCATATTCGCACAAATTTTGAACCTTCTCATCGTCCTTCACTCTTCTTCGTCGTCGTCGAAGGGAGCCCTGATCCGATCCTGGGATTAGGGTTAGGGTTCCCATCTTCGTCTCCATCTCCATCAGATCCCAAATGGGAACCCTCAACTGTCTCATCTTCATCATTCTCCTCATATCTTCCGCTTCCGCTCAAACCCTAATCCAGATGTTCCCTAATCGGCCCCAAAGAAACGGTGATGATGAGCTATTCTGTGATAGCTGGCGATTGTCGGTGGAGACGAACAACGCTGGAATGTGGAATACGATCCCGGCGAAGTGCCTCAAGTTCGTTGTGGAGTATATGAACGGGGATCGATATGCGTCGGACTCTGCTGTTGTTGCTGGTTATTCGCTGGATTTTGCTCGGACAGTGCCGATCACTGGTGATGGGAAGGATGTTTGGGTGTTTGACATTGATGAGACGCTGCTCTCCAACATCCCTTATTATGCTGCCCATGGCTACGGGTAACCTTTTTTCTTGGATTTTTTTTTTCTCTTAATTTTCATTGGATAATTTTCAGGAAAATTTGAAAACTTTGTAGTAGATTACATACACGTATATTCAATTTGATTGAAAGAAAAGGATTTGAAATGCCCCTTTTTGACTAGTCTCTTTTGAATATTATATATATATATATATATAAGTAAATTACAAGTTTTTATACAACACGGAACCTGAAACTGAAAAAATTAAATAAAGAAGTATTTTCTTTAAAAATTTGAAAGTTAAAAAGAGCACAAATTATCCAAAAAGGGGGCAAAAAAAAAACAAGAAATGCGAAATGTGAAGAATGACATCAAACATAAGACAGAGAAAACATCCAAAATAGAAATATTAATACTTGTAAAGAAGACAGTTAATCTTCCATTTTGTATTGATGCTTTTATAGTTTTATGATTATTGTTTTATCAATCTTTTCAGGACAATTTTTATTAAATGGATATTGTTGTGAGTAGAGACAAAATAGTTTCATGAATGATATAGGAATTAGTGTTGGTTATTATAAAAAGCATATAAAGCTTTGACTCTGAAAATGTCATTGGTATTTGGTGGAATTTATACTCGTGGTTGTTGGGTTTACTTTTTCTTATTCTTCTATATTCCTATTATTTTAAATAGTTCTTGATCATGTTTGTCACTGACGCTGCTAGGTTGTTTTTAAGTTGCATTAATGAATATTAATTATGGCTGTTATTTGAGTTGTTTATGTTTTAAAGTAAATGTTTAGAGTTTAAGAAGAAGATAAACACAGAAAAAGTTCTCTTTCCAACTGCTATCATGCACTTCTGTAATTATGTAGATCATTGTTGCAAATTGCACTCATGGCCAAGAAATTTATGTTGATGGATTATTTGTTTCTTTTGATTTCTAATCCTATGTTTTAAAATTGTTCTAAAAAATGCTTAATTGTTTTAATGTTGAATTCTGAATACTAATTGAAGCAGTTCTTTGTGCTGTTTAGAGTTGGAGTGGATGCACTCGGTCCGATAAACTCCTTTGACAAAACTTATAGCCATTTTGATTACTTATTAATGTTAGCTATTATCCTACCGTCACTTGTATTGTTGTTATTATTTAGATCTTGCTATCAAATTGTTCTCACAATCAGGGCCATTTCTATAAATAAAAAAAATGGATATCTGACAGATTTTTATCTGATGTGAAGGGCATGCATTGCCTTTTTCCTTTTATCATTGAGATTGTGACAAGTAAAAGCATTTTTATTACTGTATTGATATCTTCATTGTTTTCTCTTTTTTTGGAAATTTGGTAGATCAGAGGCTTTCAACGAGACTGCATTTGATGAATGGGTGGTTGAGGCAAGAGCACCCGCATTACCAGCAAGCTTGCAGCTCTATGAGGAGCTCCGAGGGCTTGGATATCAGTTAGTTCTCTTGACAGGCAGAGCTGAATTTCAGAGGAATGCCACGGTGGACAACTTGTTGTTTGCTGGGTATCATTCATGGAAAAGACTCTATTTAAGGTACAAAGTTCTCAATTTCTGTCTTGAAATACAAATATAGATATGGAGCTTGTTCTTCTCTAAAATTCAAGAAGCTAATTAAAATGCTAAATATTCTATGTTCTATTATGGGCTGTCCATTTTGAGTTGTTTAGATATATATATATATATATATACATAATATTGACCTCTATAACTAGAGCACCAGAGTTTTTCTAATTGTGTTAAATGCAAATTGTATTTATGGTGATCAATTATTTGGTGGCATTTACACTTCAAAATAATATTTGTTCAGAACTAGTGTAGGTGGATGTGGGATAAAAGAGAAATGGAATTATTGTACTCTCACTGCCACTTAGTTGTAATGAATGTAGCTTTGGTTTATTTATCTGGAATGACCCCACATGATTATTTGGCAACTTATCCATGTTTCTTCTGATTCAAACATGTAAAAAACTTTTTTTGAAGCCTTTCTGCAATGATTATTATGTTTATCCTGCCTGATATAATTAGCAACAAGATCCTAGCTTTATTGTTGTTGTTGTTGCCCTCTTTTGTTTTTTTGGGACCTCAACATCATACCATAAAGTTGCTCATATGTTATTATTTGAAAACCTCTCTTAAGCTTTTATTAGTTTGGTTTTGTATGATTAATTATTTATTGTTTGTGTGAAATCAGGGAAGACTCTGATATTGGGAAGACTGCAGTGGCTTATAAATCAGAGAAAAGAGCAGAGCTGGAAGCCCAAGGCTACAGAATCCATGGCTCATCTGGTGATCAATGGAGTGACTTGATAGGCTCACCAATGGCCTCAAGATCCTTCAAGCTGCCCAACCCACTCTACTTCATTGCATGATTGTAATTATAATTATAATCTCAAGATCCTTCAAGCTGCCCACTTTCGCTATTTGAAATGCCCCTTTTCATTCCTTAAAGTGGGTTTTTATTTTTATTCTAGTTTTTATCAAATTTTAATATTATCTTTACGTATATGTGCATTTATATTAAAACGCCATCAATAAAATTTAAAAAAAAAACGAAATCAGGAATAGAAAGCTCATCAATAATATTAAAATAAATGCTTTTTAAAACTAACATGCATCCCAGAATAGGGATGGGATATCCAGGGCTACAGCCCCATCTAGGTGTTTGGTTTCCTGGATGGGGCTGGATGGGGATGTCTCCCATCCCTGAAAATGGGATGAGTGGCATCCCACCATCTCATCCCTTTCTCTCTCTCCTTCTTTCATCTATTTCCATCTCTCTAAATATTTCAAACTAATTAACTTCAACTAAAAAGTTAAGTTGAATGATAAATAAATATGTTATTCATTAATAATCCATTAAAATAATTTAAAATAAATAAATAAAATATATTTTTATTAATTATTTGTTATTTAAAAATTAAATACTTCCTAAAATATTTAAATTTAAATAAATTAAAAATATCATCCATTAATTAAATTAAATTAAAAAATTTAAAAATATTTTTTAATGATAATTTGAAAATACATTCTTAATTTTAACTTTTGGTTATTCATAATAGTTTCCGTCTATTATGTTATTAATTAATAATCCATTAAAAATATTTCATGCTAAATAAATAAAAAATTTATCTATTAATATCCGTTATTTAAATCAAATACATACTTAAAAATGGATATCCAAATATTTACATATCCTTATCGCTCTAACCAAACACCAAACAATCTTTATCCTTACTATTAAATCCCTCAAACCAAACACTTAAACATGGATATTCCCATCCATGGATATTTCATCCATGGATATCTCCCATCTATGGAATATTATATTCCACTATCCAAATACTACCAAGTAATCATCCATGGACTACAATTTTATTTTTGATTTTTTTTTAATGATACACTGTGCCACCTATAAACTTATTTTTTTAAGTAAATATTTTAAATTTTCTCCAAATGTTTTATTATTTGGATGATCACCTAAAATTAAGTTGAGCCTCGCTTTCTAAGACTAGGGCTCCATAGGTTGAAGATGTGACATGGTACAACAAACCTATCTCAAATAGTATAGATCAAAAGAGTCAGAAAAATAAAATTAAGATTGGGGTTATTTGTTTATCTTTGTATTTTATCGATTTAAAAAATTTTACAATTTTAAATTATAATTTTTTTAAAAAATTTTCTCCACCTTTGTTTTATTGTTTTTGAAAACAAAAATTTATAAAACTTCTCAAGTATTTGTACAAACACTTTTACTATTTTTGAAGTAGGTTCAAACTTGAATTCAGGCAAGATAACTAGATAAGGGCATTAACATTGTAGAACTTGTACATGCTTAATATCTCCAACACATAGCTCATCTATATATATATATATATAAGCGAGGATTGTTAGGTTTTATCAGACTTAATTACGACATCTATGTCGTATATTATATGCGGAAGCATGATCACTTACCTCCAGCCATAGCAATTTGTTGAAGACGGCGAGAGCCTTGAGTCCACGCTTGAACTAACCAGAAACTCTTCCAATCTATCCCGTCCTCTCCCACGATGGAGCTAGGTATTTTTCAAGAACGATAGATTGGGGACCCCCAGTCTTTGTCGCATATATAATCCTTTCCATCAAAGGATTAACTCAATTCAAAGGTTTGAGTTAGATCACAATTCAAAGTGCCAATTAGAGTTAAATTAGGATTCCACCAGATAAGTTATGGACCACTTTATTTAGTTTGAATTTAATTT
>NC_052487.1:19393216-19432234 GCF_009730915.1 Dioscorea cayenensis subsp. rotundata | reverse complement strand
CACATTCATCTTCGAGTTTGTCCACAGGTTCATCATCTGAGGCACTACATGCTGAGGTTAGAGATTTGCGTCAAACTCTTAGTCAAGTCCAAGATTGTGAGGAGAGGCTTCAACAAACACTTGACCAAGTCCAAGATTGTGAGGAGAGGCTTCAACAGACGCTTGGCCAAGTACAAAATAATAACAAGGAGCTTCAACAAAGTTTGCTTGAAATGAAAGAGGAGAGGGACCAATATCGTGCGGAGATGATGCGTCAAATGAAGGACATGATGATGAGTTTTGAGAGGAGGATTCTTCACAGATGCATGCTTACTCACACGTGGCTCACAAACCGACTCATCGATGATCATGATGTTGGCTTATAGTTGTATTTGTCGTATACTTATTATTTTTGTGTTGAACATATATACTTAAATATTTCTTTTTGTATGAATTGATGAGTTTATCTTATTTGTTGGTGTTCTAGGTTAAAAATTTATGTAGCAGGTTTTTAAAAATAATTAGGGATATAATTTTTATTTTATTTTATTGACACGGATTAGAAATGGATTTATTTGTTTGAATATTGTTTTTAATTTTAAAAAAAACTTTAGGAACGGATTAGGAACAAAAAAGCTATTGTTTCTAATAGGGGAACAAAAATAAAATAGAAAATATTCCGTTTGGAATCCATTTCTATTTTTGTAACTTAGAACGGATTAGCAACACATCTTATTCCGTTTTAATTTTTCAAAAATTAGAAATATAATGCTTTCCGTTTCTAAATTTAGAAACGGAATATTTTTCCGTTTCTATTCAAATTAGAAACAAGGGTATTCAAAACAGATAAATTCCGTTTCTGATCTGTTGCTAATTCACTTTAAGAACGGATTAGAAACTTAAATTACTGTTTGTAAACAGTAATTTTCTTGTAGTGATTTGTGTAATTTTTTCATATTTGTCATATATATATATATATAATTAATATTGTAAGCAGATATGCTTTTGTTGAAAAATAATAATAATTAGGTTAAAATCACTGTAAATCATTTTTTTTACATATTTGTATATAGAAAATTTTAGACAAATATTTTAAAAAGGAATCATTTTAATTCGCTAGAATCCCACCCCAAAAATATAACTCAATTCAAAAATTCATGGCAAAAATGATATTTTAAAAAATAATTCAGAGGCATATGTATGTTTTATGTTATATATTTGTAAATGTTTTTCTTATGGAGCATATATAAAAATTAATGGTAAATTTTTTTCCTCCTTATGTTATGTACGGGCCTTTCTTATTTTGTTGTTTTCCTTCTTTTGTGTATTTCGGTGATTTACTGCTTTACTGGAATTATTCTTGTGATCAGGCTTTAGTAGTTCCTTTTGTTTGTTCTTACGCTACTTTTTTTAATATACTTGTGATTTACTTATTTTTATAAAAAAAATTATATATTAATAATAATAAAGCAAGAAAGTAAAAGAGCATGATGAAAATCGGGTAAAAACTAAAAGTCAAAACCAAAACGTCTTGGAAGTTTTTTTATTTTAATAATAAACATAAGGTCTGATAGGCAGCTAAAATTGGAGTTTTTTTTATTGGTTAATTGGAATTTTAATTGTTTTTATTGGTTAACTAAGATTAAGTTACAGTTGGATTGTTTTTAGACATGCAATAAAAAGTTTTTATTTCTTTTTTAAAAAATTTAAAAAATATTAGTCATACAAAAATAGTTAAATATTAAGCAAGTGGCACCAAAAAGAAAACAGGCCCATTATTTATTTGAATTATAAAAATTGAGCAGCTCCTTTCCAACTGTCCTTTTGGATTTTTCAGGCAATTATGCAACGAACATTTTCTTTTTAGATGCATTTTTTATATTATTCTCGTGTAAAGTTTGATTATTCATTATTATTCTTTAAACAAACCCGTTATCCACTATTATATGTTAGTTTAATTGTAATTAAATATAAATCTAATACACTCTTATATAGATTGACAGGATTTGAACCTGTAATTTTTTATTTCTATTTTTTTTTTTTTACAAAGTCATTGAAGCAATTAAAACCAAAATAAAATAACAAACTAGCTAAGATCACTCTCAAAATACAAATCCACACTCAATGATGATCTCTAAAAACCCATCTAGCAGGTGAAACAAAAACAGATAAAGAAAGGTTTATTTGTTCATAGTTAGCTAATTTATCAGTTATGACTTATATTCCGATGATGTATCCTATTGATAAGGAAAATGAAGAATAAAATACTACCATATTGAGAGGGTCGTTTATAAAATAATTTTTATAAAATTATTTTAAAATTTTAAAAATTAATTAACATAGTACATTGGGTTCGGTAGCTTGAATGTGCGGTCACCTTCTGGTGTACCTAAAATATCACTCCATTGATCTCCAATATTACCGACAATTTTGTAACCTTCTTGTTGTAATTTCTTCCTTTCACTAGATTTAAATGAGATTGTAGATAATTTGACTTTTGGTATTCTGCCAAACATATATCACAAATTATTTTTAAAAAAATAATAATTTGTTAAAAAAATGCATGTCAAAATCCATTTAATAATAATGATACTTTATGTGAAACATAAATAAATAATAAATTTGAGATTACCTTAATAATAATTTCTCCCAAGTAATATATCCAACCTTCCTCAGATTGGCAGAAATGATGTCTCTATCATGCTCAAAATCAGTACCTAGGAACATAACTTTGATGCCTAAAGACAAGAGGGTCTTGTATAGCCTTAAACTTTGTTGCACTGCTGGTCTTCTGCTTTTGTTTACCCAAACATCAAACTCACTTTTATTATATGCCCTTGCCCTTCAAAATAAATAAATGAGGCATTTGTATTGCTGAAATTAATAAATCATGTAATATCATGTAATATCATGAAAATACTTAGTAAATATATATATATATATATATATATCATGAAACTAAATTAGGGCCAGAAAGCCCAACAAAAAAAAGTGCATTTAGTGTTAAATGGGGAAAAATCATAGTTTTCGATTAAGATTGATTGTATATTTTTATTTTCAAAAGAAAAAAAACTATGTATATATAAGCTAAATTATTTTTTTTTCACCAAAAAAATTAAATTTTGAATTTTAGTTTACTTATCTTCTTGAAACAATGAATGCATTATAATTTATTGTGATGTCCCAAATTAATTCAAATTTCTTTGAAATTTAATTTCAAAAATGCTAACTAAAATTTTAATATAATTAATTAACAAGTTTTTAAAATTTTTATTAAAAAAATATTCTTATTCAAACAATTCCCATTTGCTTAAAAAACTTAGAATACCCTCTAATTCCCAAATGGTTCTATTTCAATTGATGCTAATAATTAATAACACCAACAATACCAAACATGCAAATTTCTCTCTAACCAACTAACACTCACCAAATACATCCTAACACATTAATAAACAAACTCTTAACATGTACACACATGCATCTAAATCAAATTCAAAATAAATTCAAAAATTAACAAAGTTAATTAATCAATTAACTAATTAATTAACATTACCCAAATCCCCTATGAGCATAGAAAGGCAAGTTAGAGAGAGCAGTGTCATCAACATCAAAGACCCAAACCTCCTTTCCATCACCTCCAAGCTTCAACCCTCTCGCATACTTCTCTGCCTCTCCGACCACCATCGCCAAGTCCTCGCCGTATCGCTTACCGATCATATACTGCCCGACGAAGCTCTCACAACCCCGTGGCACCGTCTTCCACCCTCTCACGTTGTTAGTCTCTACTCCAAGGAGCCAACTCTCACAAGAGAAGCCACCGCCACTGATAACAAGGAGATCATGTGCATTAATTGCATGAAGTTTATTATTTGTCATCAATATTACTATTAGGTTATGGATCAACATGAAGGTGGATAGCAATGGCTTCATTGCTTCCATGCCATGCATGCCAAGCACGTATGTGATCTTTAATCAAGTGTGTTAAGGAAGAGGGAGAGCATTAAGTAAGTGTTTGGTGATTAGCACTTTTGGTGTGCTATTAGTTTTTTTTTTTAATTGTTTATATTTATAATCAAGTAAGGTAAGGCAGTGGTTATGATTAATTAAGCTTATATTTATAATCAAGTAAGGGTATGGTAGGTTTATAGTTGTTGTTAGGAGGAGGGTTTCTAGATGTGCTGAGTTTTAGTTGGTTCGGATTAGCTTGATCTTAATTAATTAATTAACCATATGGGGGAGTGTGTGTGTGTGTGACTTGACCTATAATAAGGGTAGCTATTTTTAGATAAGCTAAGGTTGAAATTAATTATATGAGTTTCATGAGAGTATTTTAATGAGTTCTTACCACTTATATTTTTTTTTCTCAAATCATACATATTTAGTTTGTGACTCAAAAAAGAATAACATTTATTAATAAAACAATTTTATTATTATTTTTATGAAGTGAATAAACTATAAATATATTAAAAAAATAAAATACATATAAGAACATCAAAAGTAAAAACACAAAATGCAAAACATAATTCCTCCAGTGGAAGTGACTAGGATAAGAGCACATTGAGTAAACATAGATAGAGACAATGGAGAACAACATAAGACAACAAGGTTGTCACAGACTCTTGATTGAAGATGAGCCTCTTCCAGTCAACTGATGTTGAGGTGATGGAATGAAATCGGATGGTTAGGCCAATGCCTGTGATGGTAGAGTTTCTCCAGGGTCCTTCTTTTGTGCTTGGGGTCCCACAAAGTTAAAGCTAAGCTTGGCAGTACTCATGAAATCTTCTAACTTGATCCTCTTCATCTTAATTTGGAATTGCAGGCAATCAAGTACATATGAATAATTTTTGCCAAAGCAGAGGTAAGAGAGAATGTGAAATCATCAAACAATATGCAACTCTAAACAAATGACACAAACAATAGCTTTTAATTCTTCAAAGGCCACGAGAGCATCAAAAGAATGTTGGTAGTTCTTCAAGAGCCTAAAGACTTGCCCAAAGTGACTTCTCACACACTCTACAATTGAACACCTGAAAATAGGTGCTCCACAGTTTCAATTATCAAGTGACAAAGAATGCAAGTGGCCATCAGGAATCTATTGCATTGCTTGCCAGCAAGTTTATCTAGCATTTGAATTTTATTATCCCAAACCAACTATAAAGATTTTATTCTTCTTTGAACAAGGACATTTTCAGATAGTAGCAGTTATTTGACATCTCCAACCCTGTTGTTGAGAATCTTATAGATTTGACTGTGAATTTTGCACTGAGATTAAGGTTCCATGTTTTATAATCAATATTTTCACAGACATTAAAGAGACAAGGCTCAGGGTTAGAGATCAACAAGTTAATGCTTCTCCAATTAGATGATGCACCAATTCCATGATCTGATTAGTATTTCTAAAACTTAGGCCAAAGATTCTACAACTTTTTACATATATACTATTTCCTATATTGAGAATCTTTCTAAAACAAACGGGGAACCTGAGAAGACTGTTTCTTGTGTGAAATTCAATTTATTAATATATATGTATATATATATATACATTTTGTTTTTAAATAGCCTTTCACTAAAATCACTCTCTATTAATTTGTATGTTTATATCTGTAAGGCGACCATCCCTAGATACATTAATTTTATTATGATCATTATATGAATATCTATCTATCTTTATATAATTTTATTTTTAAAAAATATACATACATACATATATATATATATATATATGTAAAGAGTGATGTATACAATGAGAGAGAATCCAAAAAGAGAAAAACACGTCAACCTATTCTCCCACTAAGCAATTCCTCCTGCAACTTCTTTATGGGACCAGAATCTAGAGATGTGAAACTCTAACATGGCTAACATTTGCCTTTACACTGTAAGCATCCAACATGTTGCATAAAGTCAAAAGTGGCACATATGTATATATCTATATATCTATATATAGAGATATATATATATATATTAATATATATGAATATATATTTCACACATTTGTCATTTACATATAAGACACACAATCCATTTCCATCTCTCTATTCAACATAGCATTTTATTCTTCTCATGTTTGCTAGTACAAGTAGGATCTCCTTTATTGGGATAAGGAAGCCAACCACAATGCATGGTACTAGTACTACAAGAATCCTTCTAATTAAGCATATGATTGAAAGAAAGAAGAGTGAAGAACTCCTTTTTACTTGAGTTGCCATTCATTGGAATAAATTGACGAGTTATTGAAGAAACTTGTACCCTTATAAGCTTACATAGAAGAACTTGAAACGTTGCCAAGTTCTTCTATACATTTTATTTATATATAATCAAAAAGAAGCATTATATATCCTTCACACCTATGCAACGATTACGTGTTTAAATTCCATCTAATATATGTGAACAAAAATTTCTTGTGTACGCATAGTGATCGAGGATCTCCTTGTGCACAAAAAACCACATAAAAGCCATGGTGTGTAGAAGCAGGTTTACAGTCCAATCTCTATGTTTTGAAATGAAAATGCATAGTCAAATGATCAATTCTTAAGAACTAAAATCAATATTAAAAAAACATATATATATATATATATATCTACAATTGTAACATAATGTACATGTCATTATGTAATATTTATTTTTTTTAAATATATATTAAAATATGTCTTTTAGATATACATTTTTGACATTTATCAATAGATTTTTTAAATTTATTGCCATTTTTTTACCATCATTATATGGAAATTCTAATCCGTTTGTCAGGATTTGAACTAATTAATATATTAACGCAAGTTTGCCTCCATTCATCTTAAACTTATAAAATTTTCACTAATAATTCAAGTTAAATGGATATTCTTAAACAAGTCAAACAAACATAAACAACCTCAGAGATGCTTTACAAGAAGTTACTTTATTTCCTTCCCCCACATTTAAGCTTGGAGACAAATCTTAATATCATCTATTTTCATCATTTTTTATTTAAGAAACATATGAATAAGCCACATGTAAACTTGGGAATCTCCACCTTTGAATTAAAAGGGGAATGAATTGCTGACTACTCTTATCCACTTTTTATCAACCATTGCTAACTACGTTAATGTGAGGTGTTCTTGATCTTGTAATCCTAGGTTCCATCCTACTAACATCATTTGAAGTAATTAATAACCCCAATTGACCTTATAAAATTTTTATTAATAATTCATTTAAATGATCAATTTTAAAGCCTCATAAACATAAACAACCTTACTACCGCAAATACATAACCACTAAGTCGATTTATTTCCTCCCCACACATCACATTTATTAATTCTCATTGATAAATCTTATTATTGCATGCATTATACCCCTTTTGGTTCAAATTACATGTCATTAGAGATTTTTTAATTAATTATTATTTAAAAAATTCTATAAGTATTATAAATAACTTTTTCAATTTTATCTGTTGTAATCAATAAAGTTTATTTTAAAAACTAATTAGTTATACTTCACGGCATTGGTGCTGAACTCTTGATCTACAGTAGTTTAATTACATGTCGATCTTATCAAAAAACATATATATATTATTTAAAAAATATATAATATAAAAATTTAATAACACTATTAATCTAAAGATGATTTGAACCAGATAAATTATAGAAAAACAAGTGATAGCATGGAAAAAAAAAACAATAAATATTAATTATGCACTCTCTCAACTTCAATTCACAAACAGCACCACGGTCAAATTATTATGACACAGACATGAAATAAATCAAGCAACGTGATCACCAAATCCACACAAGAACATACATACACCAACCACCCACACCATCATCCCTTGATCAATCTTTCCCATGGTCCTTTTTGACCTAATTCCTCTCCTTTAATCACCCTCAAACATTCCCAAACCACACTGTTACACTTGGGTCCAGTCCCCATTCCCAACTGCCAAACCTTGTCACCCTTCCTAATCCTTTGTTTCCCTTCCATATACCCAAGTTGATACCACATGGACGATGATGATTGGTTCCCAAATCTCCGGAAAGTCATCAATGCAGCCTCAATCTCCCTTTCTCCCAATCCCAATCCTTTCCCCATCTCCTTTATCATCCCCTCCCTGAAGCTGGCATGCAGAAGTGCTTCACTGCAGCCCTGAATTCCGGCACCGGACTTCTCTTCTTGTCAGATGAAACAACCTTAAATATTAACACCATGATCACGTACTTAGCTCTTTCTCTAAAATGGTAGTATGATTTTTACCGAGAATTGATGACGTGAGAACGTAGTAAGTCTCTGGCCACATGCAGTAAATTGCGTTCAATGGAGACTCCGGTGATTCCTTTGGAGTCTTCTTCTCTTATGGCTGAATGGTAACCAGTGTCATCAAATGCTCTTTTGAGTTCTCACCAAGTGAAGCAGCTTGTACTTCAAATTTTTACCTTTTTGTTGGTGAGAAGCACGGCAGCACTGCCGGAACGGAAGACACAGTTGAGCAGAAGCTTACGTTGATCTTTGCCGGAGTACCAACCAGTGGAAAGAACTTCAGTGCTGATTATCAGAGCGAATGATCCACGGTTGAGTTGGAGGAGAGTTCTTGCAATGTCAATGCTGATTACACCGGCGCTGCAGCCCATGCCGGAGAGGTTGAAGGTCTTCACATTATCTCGCATTGCAAAACGGTTGACAATGATGGAGGAGAGTGAGGGAGAGGAACAGAAGGCACTGCAGTTAAGCACAAGGATGTCTATTTCTTGAGGAGATATCCTGGTTTTAGAGAACAAGTCTTGAAGGATGGGGAAGAAGAGCATATGAGCTTCTTGAATGCAGTTCTTATGGTCAGTTCTTGGAGGAAGGTGACGGAGTGAAGGAGGGAAGTAGGTTTCTTCTCCAAGGCCAGAAGAAGAGGTGACTTTAGACAAGAAGGATAAGCTCTCTTGGTCAAAGCCTTCAATCATGGAAAGATGTTCCATTAGAGCTGCTGATGGAACTCTAGAGACTTGGAGATGGTTTTTAGACAAGAGAAGTCTAAAAAGGAACACTTGGGAGGAGGGTTTGGATAGGTTTGGGAAGACAAGGATGAAGAAGAGAGGGATGAGATGGTGGAGAGGATGGTATTTGTTAATGAAGATGTAGGTCTCACTAGTAATGCATGCCAAGAGAATGAAGGTATGGAGGGAATGGATGAGAAGAGAGAAGGCATGGTTCTTTAGGTTAGTCTCCATTGTGTTTGTTTGAGTGTGTTGATGCTATTTGGTTTGGATATAGAGAGGAAGAAAGATGGTGATGATGAGGATGAAGAGAGGTGGTAAGAAATGGTGGTACTTCATTTCAAAAGGTGAACAGGAGTAATTGTTAATTTGTGAGCCAGTGGGCAACTTGATGTTGGAGTGTGGGGGGGAGTAAAAGTAAATAAGGGAGTTGGTTGGCAGTTCACTGGTGAAATTCAATGCCATGTCCTTTCTAACAAGTTTGGCAGAAATATACATTTACCATGCAAATCTAAGTATGTTTTTTTGCTTATGTCTGGTGCTGTTATTTTTGCTTATTGTTGGACTATTCTTGAGTTACTGTTCTGTTTATAGTGTTCTTGTCATTATTTTATTATTTTTACTAAATTTTGGCATATTTTTGAAGTAACTCTTGTGAAAAACACTTTAACCAGCCAGCTAGGGAGCTGTTTGCCTGGCCTACTCCTGGTCAGTGTTACCTTGGCCCCACTTCCTAAAGTAGTTTATTTTGTTTTTTTATGTTTATTTCTTATCCTTTTTGTCAGTTTTTTTTTATGTTTATCTCCTGTCTTTTGAGTTTTGAGTCAATGTGCATGGTCATTTTCAATTTCCATTGGAATGTTACTTTGTTGTCTATTAATTGTCACTGTTCTTTTTATTTTTTACCATATCTCTATTTTTGTTATTTTTCTTGCTTTTAATAAATATGGTATATTCATTTTTATATATAAAAAAAATTGTATGATCATATATTGAGAATATAGCTTGCATTGATAAACATAAATATCCCTTGTTTTGTAAGTGTTTGTTTTATAGCAATTTATTAGAAATTGTTTGGTCTCAATTTCATAATATTCGTTTCAACAATCAGCTGAAAGTTTGAATTTTGGATTGTAAATTTTCTAAGTTTAAAACAATTAATTTTTTAATTTTTTTAAAATTATACAATCAATTTCGCGGTGGTTGGATATATGCAACAATAGATAATTATGATTTATATAATTAGTCTTAGCAACGACATTGAGAGTAAGTAAAAAGAAAAAAAAATATTGAGAGTTTTTAAATTATTATTTGTTATTGGATCTAGACTAAGAGTAAAGAAATTTAAAAAAAAAACTATAATAAAGATTAAAATATTTGGTCACATTCTACAACATATACATGAAATGAATCAAATATTTGAGTTTGTTTTGTCAGGGGTTCTCGCCACTGTAATAGTTAAAAATTTCACTAAAGTTACATTAGTACGAGTAACAAACTCTGTAGGCGCTATTGTTGTTCATATCTACTCATTTCTGAGAAAGTTACAATTTAAAAAGCGGAATATTAGAAAGCGAATTTATTCTGTTTGAATTTTCATGAACAGTTAACAACGGAATAACAATCGTTAAATATGATTTTAATAACAACGGCTTACAAACGAGAATTTAAAAATATGATTTATTAACATTTTAAAAATAATCCGTTTCTAATCCGTTTTTAATAGAAATGAGGTAAAGCAGTTTAAAAATTACTATATTATTTAAATATCATTTCAAATATTCATATATCCGTTTAATCCGTTACGATTAGAAAGGACTAGAAAACGGATTTAAAAATTAATATATTATTTAAATATCATTAAATATAAAAATATCCGTTTTCTAATCCGTTTCTATTAGAAAAGAGACTAGAAACGGATTTTAAAAATTAATATATTATTTAAATAGTATTAAATATTAAAAAAATATCCGTTTAAAGCCATTTCTAATAAAAATGGATTAGAAACGGATTTATTAATATATATTATTTAAATATACATTAAATATAAAAATATCCGTTTCAATCCGATTTCTATTAGAAAAGAGACTAGAAACGGATTTAAAAATTAATATATTATTTAAATATTATTAAATATTAAAAATATCCGGTTTCAAAGCCGTTTCTAATAAAAAGGGATTAGAAACGGATTTAAAAATTAATATATTATTTAAATATCATTAAATATTAAAAATATCCGTTTCTAATCCGTTTCGTTTAGAAAGGACTAAACGGATTTAAAAATTAATATATTATTTAAATATTATTATATATTAAAAATATCCGTTTCTGTAAACGGTTTAAATAATATATTATTTAAATATCATATATATTAAAAATATCAGTTTAATCCGTTTAGCAAAACGGATTTAAAATTAATATATTATTTAAATATTATTAAATATTAAAAAAATATCCGTTGCTAATCCGTTTCTATTAGAAAGGGACTAGAAACGGATTTAAAAATTAATATATTATTGCTTGCTATTAATGTCATGTTATCATCTCAAATAATTAATACTTGTTCCATGAGAAATTATTTATATCAAAGTATTGGAATCTGTTTCTATTTTTGTAACTTAGAACGGATTAGCAACACATCTTATTCTGTTTTAATTTTTGAAAAATTAGAAATATAATGTTTTTCCGTTCAATCGGGTTTCTAAATTTAGAAAGCGGAATATTTTTCAGTTTAAATTCCGTTTTCTCGATCCGTTGCTAATTCACTTTTAGGAGCGGATTAGAAACGAAATGCTGTTCTAAATAGTAATTTTCTTGTAGTGACTATTACATATACAAGCCCATATATACTTGGATCCGAAATAAATATTGAAAAATATAATAATATATAATTAGAGTATTTTATCACATTCTGCAATATACATGTGAAACATTAACAATTTGGGTTTGATTTATATATGGTTCGTGTTTTAACAGAATTATTTTAACTATGAACGGTACCCATCTCAGTGAAAATGAGGTCCTAAGTGAAATTTTAACAAATGTTTTTTTACTTTATATATAAAATCAAAATGAAGCATTATCTTTTCTTTTTTAATTATGACAAAAATATAGAGATCACTCACGAATCAGCTCGCTCAATTTTTCTTAGGCGTAGTCTCCACTCATTCCGCGATCGAGATCCAGGATGTAGGACGTGAGTCACTACACCTATCTCGACTGGACAGTGGTCACGATCCACGTGTTTTCAAATCTGTCCAGAATCTTTTATCTTTGGCTTTCTATCGCTTTCTAGACGTTGTTGTTTTTGTTGTCTTAGTTTGTTTACTCACCTCCTGGTGAGAGGACTGTTTCTACGCTTTTTCTTTCATTTGATAAAGTTGTAGTTTATCGCATTTTTCATATAGAGATAAAAACATGTTTTAAGTTATTCTCCCTGCTAAGCGATTCCTCCTGCAACTTCTTTACCGGACCAGAATCTAGAGATGAGAAACTCTAACATGGCTAACATTTATCTTTGGACTGTGTGAGCATCCAACATGTTCCCATAAAAGACAAAAAGTGAGATATATATTAGCAATACACACTTTTGTGAAGGCACTGATAGCTTAGTAGCATTCGGTACCCTACGCTGCCTAAGATAAGTACCAAATTTAATTCTTCATTAGTACAAGATAAAAGTATGTGTCAGCTCAATACTTGCAACATGCCTGTTAAATTGGGTAACTCAATTCCTATATAGACAAAAATAAATAAATAAATAAAATAAAATAAAATTTACAATTTTAAAAAAAATTTACAAATAAGACATTCCATTTCTATATGTCTATTATATATATATATATATATATATATATATATATAGAGAGAGAGAGAGAATCATTCCTCTCTGGACGTACATAGATAAAATTTCTATGGACACCTATTGATAAACAATATTTACTATAATAATATATACAGTTATTACTGTTTATCAATGTACATAGTTGGATCGTGATCCAACGGCTGGTAATTAGATGTTCATAGATATTTATGAATTTTTTTATAGAAAAATGTATTGTACTATATATATATATATATATATATATATATATATAAAGAGTTGGCTAGTACAGGAAGGATCTTCTTTAATTTATTGGTATAAAGAGGCCAACCACAAGGGGTGTAGTACTAGTACTTCAAGATTCTTCTAATTAAGCATATGTATATTATTATTGGATGATGAGTGAAGAACTCCTTTTTACTTAAGTTGCCGTTCATTTTAAATAAGATGGCAATTTATTGAGGCTTAATTAATTGAGAAGCTTATATAAATCTTTGTAAGCTCACTTCGAATAACTTAACATTGAATGTTACTCAGACCATCTATATATATGTATATATGATTTATTTTCATAAAATGAAATATATTGCAAAAATAAACAGATATATATATATATATAATATAGAGAAAATCTAAGAAGAAGGAGAAGTAGTGCACTTTCGTGAAATATCTATCTTTTTAAATTCACTTCTCACATCTTTCAAAACAAAATAATAATAAATAAAGCAAAAAAATATTTTCTAATTTTAAATTTTAGTAAAACTTTTTATATACATCATAATGTAATTTCATATTTTATTTTCATATATATATATATATATATATATATATATATTAAAAGATATCTTTAATTAACTGAAATTACATTGTCAGTTTTATTAAATATCTGATGGACCATTAGTATAAATACGCGACATGTTAGTCTTTATGTTAGTGTGGGATATAATATACTATTTTTATCAAACATTTTAGGTATCAATTGTGTGTACATGCTAGTTTTTATTTGATTAGCAACATAAATAGGTATTCAGATTTATATTATATATATAAAAAGAGACTTAAATTTATATCTTAGTTATCTAAAAATTTATTTGATGGATCATTTGTATAAACACACATACGCCAATATGATCATATATAGACTCATGTATTAATATATATATACCAAACATTTGATTGGCCATTAATTATTATAAATACATATGCTATTGTTTTAGTTAGTTTTTCAACATAGAAAACTTATGAACATATATATATATATATATATATATATAACATAACGCTTATATTATCTTCATCAAACAATATGATTATATAAAAAGGAATACAACAATTTTATTAAAAGGAATGCAACAAAGGCACGAGAGTGTTAGTTTAGCCACTCAAAAGAAAAAGCAACCCAAATGTCTTCTTTATTCCTTAGTTGTAATAATTAAGAAACTTCATTGAATGACCACATTTTCAAGCTCTTTCATGCAACGTCCGAAGACATGGAAAAGATGGTGCAAATCTCTCTCTCTCTCTCTCTCTACTCAACAATATTTGATTTACACCTGTAAATTAATCACTTTCTTATAAATAATCAACTTTAAATAAGAGGACCACAACTAAAACAAATAGATAAATTAACTGCAATCTTCATGAACCTTCAAAAACTTTCACTTTAATCCAACAAAACAGATACAAAATAAATAAATAAAAAGTGAAACACTCCCCCACCTTTCATTCTATCAACAAAAATGGGAAGAATTAATTAATCAATCAACATGAAGATATTGAACTGCAGAAAAAGAAAAAAAAAAGAAACAATGCATTGTATTTATTGCAGCTAAGTCTAGTAACAAACATCATCTGATTCATCTTTCCTTTCCTTTTCTTTTCTTTACAGTTAGTTTAGAGCCCATGGTTCCTCCTCCTATTTGAACAAAAATTATTTCTGTCAGTTTTCAAAGGTTTACTCCTTCCTGCTGCTATCCATGGTGATCAGGATTGTCAGGTAACCAATAAGATGAGTGACTTTTAACCATTCTGTTTCCTGAGATTGTTGCATTGATGATTCCTGCAACACCATATATATGCATGCATGCAATCAGAGAAATTATAGAAATTTAGCAAAGTAAAAAAAACCACAAGTATATATTAATACTTACTCCTTTATTTTCAGTTGAAGTGCAACCCATAATCACATCCTCTAAACCAGAACCAGACCTTTCTATCATTCTCTGATGTTGCTGTTGCTGTTATTCACATAAAAACCAGAAAAGGTATAACAAAAGAAGATGCTCACTTATGTTATGATAGAAGCATATAAAAGTTCCCTACCTGAAATGACATTCTAAAAGGATCGTCGAGAACAATCGATGTCTGATGAAGTGGGGTGGGAGGAATGACAGTCGAGATTGGATTACTCGGTCGGCTAACATGAAATGCTGCTTCCCGTTGTTGTTCTTCAACCTATAAAAATTTATATCATCGTATTTACCAAATTAACTGATGTGGGACTATTAAAAGCATTAGAAATTGATAGTATACCTCATCGAAGACTAAATTATCGGTCTTCAAATGACATTGCCTGGGTTGAGTTTGATAAAAAATCTTAGAAACAACAAGCTCTCCTTCCTTCTCCTCTTCAAGTTCACCTAAATGATACTGATGCATCACCCAATTAGTCTTCTCAGGTTTTCTATGTTTCCCAAAGTTTGTATACAAAACCAGAATCTTTTTACAGCCTTTCTGTTTTCCATTCACCATTACTGGCCTTGTTTTGCCAGTTTTATGCCATCTTGTTTCACCCTTCTGAAGATCACATTCATTCTGAATTTTCCTCCTTTTTCTTGTTCCTGTTGTGTATGCTTTTGATGGCCTATGAAAGAAGTGTTTGCTAAGACCATCTCTTGTAACCCCTTAAAAAAAAATATAATAATAAAAAAGAAAGAAAAAAAAAATAATTAGGTCTGATATTCTTGTCAGATGTAACAAACAACCTTAGAGCAAACCTCTGAACAATCTTTTCCATGATTATGTCTTGCATGTATTTCAAGAAAACTTGTGATTTTGCTTTCTAGGGAACATCAAGACAGACTCACTGCATCTTCTTTACATATTAACTCTTTTCTTTTTTCCCCCAATTAATTTAAAAAATAACTAAAATAATATAAAGAAACAAAGAAAGAAAGAAAAAAAGGAAAAGGGTTTACCAGGAAGTTTCTCCAGGGTGGGTATAACAAATCCCATCTTCTCCTTCAATTGTAGGTATGAATTCATCAATCAAAAGGATGAGACTTTTGTTGCAGTGTCTTCTGATAAAACTTTGGATTCCAAATGTTCTATCAACTCTTGATCTGTTGGATCAAATTTAACTCCTGCTGGTAGACCAACCCAGTTCTACATTTTTTGATTTTTCTCAATCTTTTCAGTTCAAATGTTTTCAAATCAAGAAACACATGAAATGATAAAATGAAATTTTAATAATATATAAGTTATAAAGACATACCGGTTTTCGATCTAGTTTGTGACCACAACTAGGGCACTGCATGGATCCACATATTTGGTGTTCTTCAAGCTTTGCATCTATGAGATCTGCAGTGCTTACTGATGCTTTTCTATTCATCATGGTTGAGTAGTGTAAGAGCTAGGATTGAAAAGCTTATAAGTGATGATGTAGATTTCCATTAGCCATGAAACAACAACAACAACAACAAGTATAATAACAAGCATGTATAGATTGGAGAAAGGTGAGAAGGATGAGGGAGGAGGGAGTGAGAAGGATGAGGAGGAGGAGAAGGAGAAAGAAGAGAGAAGAAGCTAAGGTGGTGAAGAGCTATAAACCCTGGAATTCTTGATTTTAACTTTAACTGAAGGCCATGAGAAAAAGGAAAAGGTGCACAAAACCCTCTCTTTCTCTCTCCAAGGTCTATTTGGTGGTATCTATGTCTAGAGAGGGAAAGCTAGAGAGAGACTGTGGGTGTCTTTGGTGTAATTTTTAATTTTTAAATTAAAAAAAAATTTAGGGTTGGGGACAAGAAAGCAAAAGGAAGAAACGGCCCTGCACAGCTGTTATACTGTATACTAAAAAGAGAAAGAGTGCTCAAACTAAATACCATTTAAAGAAAAGAATCATTTATCTGTCTTCATTATAAATGCATAAACATATATATATTTATTATTTATATTTGTATATTGGGTTTTTAAAAGAATTCTTTTTATATTCTTATAAACACCGAGAATTTTGCTATTATAATCTTTTTTTTGGTTGATGAGCAAAATGTTAAATTAATAATTTTGATATAATTATTAAAGTTTAAGAAAAATTAATTCCCGATCTATATCCTAAAATAACTTTAGCAATATTGCCCCAAAAATAAAAGTTGGAATTTTATTTTTCTATCAAGTGAAATGGTTGAGGGCTTGTTCATCTTTATTAAAAAAATTTAAAAATACCAAAAGATTTTTAATCCAGCAATACTGGCCCACTGTGAAAATGTAATGTAGGATTTTTAAATATTTTGAATTCAAGTCTTATTTGACGTGTATGATAATCGACTAGCCTTCATTATAGGCCTCACATCATTATATGAAGGTGTACGAGATGGATGATCAATATCCTATTTGTATGCATGGCTATAACTAATTGCACTTGTCGTATTTGTCAAAAAAATAAAATAAAATAAAATATCAATTCCATTTTAAAGGTGGGGAGAGGTTTTTTTTATATTTTAATATTTATATTAATTTTTGTATTTAAAATAATTAATTTCTTAGAGATATATATAAATATTAAGATTACCTTCTCACCTATAAAATACAAAAAATATACTTATATTATATTATATTCAGAGGAAAGAGAATAGGGAAGCAAGAAGAGTGAGGGGAAGAAGGGAGAGAAGTCACATGGGACTTGAGATGTTTTAGCTGAAATGATGAAACTTTTGGACATGAGGGAGGGTGGTGTGGGAGTGTGTGAAGTGAATCCTTAGGTTGCTTAAATTGCAAGGCAAAATGAGGACGGATACATAATGATCCTTCTATTAAATAAATTATTTTATAACAGTATATCAATAAATATTATTATAAATAAATTAATATATACATATTGGAACACATGGACAAGCAAACTTTGATTAGAAGGAGAGGTCCTCATGATTATTGTATGAGAATTTTGTTTTTTTTTTTTTTTATGTCAAAAAGACTGCCAAAAGAACAAGCCTATCTTGAGTAGGGTGCTGATCCTATTCATGCATTATATTAAGGATTATATATATATACAAGGGACTGATCCAAGTAGTAAAATTTTTAATTATTTAAATAAATTATTTTAAATTCCAATTTGTATACATGTAAAATACTTGTCAAGCGAGATCTACTATTGTTTGTGATTTAAGAAATTCAGGATTTATTTTTATTTTTTTAGATTTTTAACCATTTGGGAGATAATTGACAACTTATTTGGTTTTATGGTAGCCTGGTTTATATATGTTTATAAAAAATAATAATGAGATAAAAATTATTATTTATTTACGCTAATTTTGAACCTTACAATAAAAATAATCAAATATTTTTCTTTATATAGAAATTTACACACATATATATATATATATATAGGACAAAACATCATCTGCAGGACGTCCCTAGATTAAATCCCCAGTGATGTCCATAAGAATTTACATCGGATGAAAATCCATCGATCTTATCATTATGAGCGAGAAGCCGCGTTACGAAAAGTGTTGTACAGATGATCATGAAACAGTGAAAAGGTGTCAGATGTTTATATAATCAATCAACCATCGGATGATGATCCAACGGCTTAGATTTAAAAACATCCCTAAAATTGAAATCTAGGGACGTCCCTCGATGATGTTTTCCCATATATATATATACACATGCTAATAGACTTTTGATCTAGTCGTATTTGCCCCAGCATAAAAAATGTTGGTATTAAAATTTTATTACTCATGTTTGAAATTTGTTAGATACGATGATGATAATAACAAATTCTCGATCGTAAATATAAGTTTACGGTCTAAACTTTGTGTCGTCAAGGGAGTGTCATTAAGTGAGGGTGCACGGTGAGACTTTTAATTCCTGAGTGTACACATGCTCTCAATGTCATGCACTTTTCATATTTGTCAAAAAATTATATAAAATAGAAAAATGTATATACATATATGGGTTATATATATTTTTAAGCATCACATGAGGAAAAAGAATGCAGTATTATTCTGATTAATTTTAGAAATATGTGCATGTTCAAATTGAATGTTCCGCATCAATTTATTATGCTTATAGTAGGGCCATGCATTAAAAATACATAAGAAAATGGTTAGGTTCATCCCAAATAGTGTTGTTTTGACTTTTAAATTTGGATTTTTAATTTAAAAATAATAAAATGGATGCTTGTTGTGGATAGCAAGATGAAATAGATTAAAAAAACAATTACTGCATGCATTTAAATTGTTCAAATTAAATGTTGCACAATGAATTCAAACACCAAAATTAATAAATGTTCATTAACACAAAAATTGCGTTCATGAATCTGATTTTTATTTATTTCATCTGATTTTTATTGTAAATATCTATAGAAGTGCACATCATCAAATCTAATAATAAGGTTGTAATTAATTATAATTATTCACGCTTACATTATTTACATAAAAGAAATCATGAATATGGTGTGTGTGTGTGTGTGTGTGTGTTGGAAAAGTACAATGTTGAAGTTTGATGTGGTGTGTGAAATAATTGATCACAAAATCAAAATGGGGCCCTAAATTGGGACCTTGTTTTGATGCAATTATAGTAATGTTTATTTTATGATTTTTTATGTCTCTTGATCACAATCCAAAAGGTTGGAAATTAGACGCTTTTGAATATTAGCATAACATTAAGACAGTATTTAAATGAATATTTTCTTTTAGGTGATTGTTTTAATTGACAAATTTTTTATTGTCTGAAATAGTGGCACATCAAAATTAGTGTTACCTTCCTTTTTAATGACAATGGTATATATATATATATATATAATTATTGAATGCCTTTTAATTTATGATATAGAGGCCAAAATATTGGGCAATTAAGAAATAACACACTCTACTGATGGACATAACCAAAATAATAATATTCACATGAATGTAAGACATTGTTAGAAAACTAAATAAATTTGTTAAGATAACTGGTAGTTAACTTTATAAAAAGAACGAATCTCTTCAAATGGAGAATTGTAAAAAATGAAGAAATAAGCTTTAAAAAAAAAATAGTAGAAGCTTTACAATATGATATATTTGATTTGATTTTTGAAAAATTGATGTGGAAGGGAAAGTTTGCTAATCTCAAATAGTTTGGATTAATGACTAGTTAATTGTTGCATCAATATCTAATGTCATGGAAATAACTAAATTATGTCGTAACAATTCATCTATGGACATTCATAGATAATAAATCCCATGGACATCCATTATCAACCATCTGGATCCCCGATCTCAACGTCCCAATAATAATGAACAATGTTTAATACAATAACAAGTACGATAATTATTTTTGAAACAAGACTAATAAATAGTATTATTGTTCATCAATTTCGCTTTTTTGATCGCTATCCAACAATTAATAATTGAGATCCATGATTTTTTATCTACTGGATATTTATAGAGGATGGTTTCTTTTATATATATATATATATATATATATATATCCGTCTTTTGGAAGTCAATGATATGACAAAGCACTGAAAACAAGCTCGATGAGCGAGCTTTATGCTCTCACCATAGTGGATTTTTGATGTTCAATTTTAAATCACCATCGACCTTAGATCAAAAATTATTGTGTAATAATTCAATCAATGTAAATATAAGTTTAAAATATAAAATTATGAAAAGTTAAATTGGAAGAATCGTGTTACAGCTCTTTTGAAACCATGAAGGTATAAAAAAATCAATTTTTATCCAAATACATGTCTTGTTTTTAGTCAATGAAAATAAAAAAATATTGTTTCATAATAAATATACTTTAACAAAAATTAAACTCAATCCATAAAAAAGATATCAGTACATGTTTAAAATCGTAATTCTGTTGTTTTTCTTTTGCTATTTTGACACCAATGACAAATTTATCTTTTTAACAAAAATTAAATCAAGAATAATTTATTTATAGTAATTTTTATTTTTATAAATTATATATATATATATATATATATTTTTGAGGTAGGATAACAAATGACCAACCCTCGGGGAGCGTATCGCGAATGGGGAATTCTTACAACATCTTCATCCTCTTGAAATTGAGAAGCGCGATTTATAAATTATATATATAAACTTTCATAAAAATCTTCATCCATATCAATCGTGTATAAAGATAAAAATATTCTCAAATGTTTTTCTAAAAACTACACTATAATAATAATAACAAAAAAACAATAGCAGCAGCAATAATAATAATAATAATAATAATAATAATAATAATAATAATAATACATTATACAACGATTATCTTTATACAGAAAAAGCACGAAATTAATAAATCTTCTTCAAATTATAGTTCAAGTCCACCGTCTGATTTCCAGGCGGTGGCGCCCATCGATGATTCAATCTGAGCCGTTCAAAGAGTTACAATGTCGAGAAACGTGGTATGATCTGATGGACAGCTGAGATTGATCTCCCACAAGATCTTTCCAATCTGAGCCATTCAAAGAATTCCAATGTTGAGAAATGTGGTATGATCTCATGGACAGCTGAGATTGATTTCCTATAAGATCTTTTTCAATCTGAACCGTTCAAAGAGTTACAATGTCGAGAAATGTGCTATGATCTCATGGACAGCTGAGATTGATTTCCTATAAGATCTTTTCAATCTGAACCGTTCAAAGTGTTACAATCTCGAGGAACGAGATATGATCTGATGGACAGTTTGGATTGATTTCCTACAAAAATTCTCCCCAATCGGAGCCGTTGAAATATTTTTCAATCTCGAGGAATGAGATGACCAGATGGACGACTGAGATTGATTTCAAAGGAGAGGTTCTCTGATTAAGCCCGAGCAGTCGGGTAAACAGGGAGAACAAGAAGCTCGTTCTCGATCTCGAGCCGTCTCCATCTCCGCTTCCGATATCTAGGGTTTCGCCGCTCCCGATCATGTACCGAGCTGCAGCTTCTCTCAACGCTTTCAAGGTCAGTGCTTGTGGAAAACCCTAATCGCACCATTTGTCGATCCATTTCTGTCTGTATTTTCATTTTCCGATATGTTATTGGTGTTCTGTAGCTCTGTTGTTCTGGATCTAGGTTTTTTTAGGTTATATTCTGAGGTTTTTTGAGGGAATTTTCGCTGATTGGAAGTGTGTCCCTTGATTTAGTTCAGTAGGTGTAGAAAGGAATTAATGTGACGATGTTTCGTTTCAACTTATAATCTTGGATTATGGACTAATTTTTGGTGTATATCGTCGTCGTAGTTTTTGATCTCGATGTTTATAAGAATATGTTTAGATGCATTTAGTATGTGATTTTTGTATTAGATTAGAATCAGGTGCTTTCTTTTTCACTGTGTACTTCCCAATGTAAAAATTATAAATTGAAATCCTTGAGTGGATTGAGGACAATTAGCAATGAAGCAATGGATAGAGAATTAGCTTTATCTGTTAAGCTTGCGGTGAAAAGAAGGGGATAGGGTATTTCTACATTGAAAAATGATGAAATGCATGGAGTAAAATATTGTCTTTTCTTCTTAGATTTTTTTTTTCTTCAAAAGAGATTGTTTGACACTTCATTTGTGAAATGTGAACCACAAGATTGGATGTTTTATGGAATAGGTCTAAAAATTTTGGTGGTAAAAGTTCACTAGATAGAGAAGTTGACCAAGATTTTGTAATTTGCTGCCAAACCTATTCTAATTCAAACTGCTTGGAATTGGATGATGGGGATCACCGAATTGCCTTCTTTTTGGAACATAAAGTTAAATTAGAGAAGGTTTTTTCATTTTACTTTTGGCGCATATATAGCACTAGGTAACTGCTGCAGTTTATCTGAAGCATCTTATCGTTGACAATTCGTGTACACAGCGCCATGCAGGCGATACCAGGGTGTGTGGCCCTGCTGCTCGATTTGCCAGCACAAGCATTGCAAAAAGGTCCTCTGGTGGATTCTTCAGTTGGCTCACAGGAGAGAAGTCCAGTCAGCTTCCTGCCTTAGATTTTCCTCTTCCAGGTGTTACCCTCCCTCCTCCGCTTCCTGATCATGTAGAGCCAGGAAAGACAAAGATCACAACTCTTCCAAATGGTGCCAAGATCGCCTCAGAAACATCACCAGTATGTTTTCATGTTATCATCTGACCAATTAGACATTTGTTTCTTGTTTTTATCTAATATATGTTTTGATTATCATTGTTTGTGCTTGGATATTGGTTAGAATCCTGCTGCGTCAATAGGAGTATATGTTGACTGTGGTTCAATATATGAAACTCCTGCTTCTTTTTGGGGCCTCTCATCTGTTGGAGAGAATGGCCTTCAAGAGCACAACAAACAGGAGTCATCTGCGGATTGTGCGCGAAGTAGAAGCTATTGGAGGCAATGTTAGTGCATCTGCCTCTCGCGAACAGATGGGTTATACTTATGATGCTCTTAAAACATACATGCCTGAGATGGTAGAGGTGCTTATTGACTGTGTCAGGAATCCTGCCTTCCTTGATTGGGAAGTCAATGAGCAGGTATTTAGTCTCTAGAATTATCATTTCTAAACATAGCTGTTGACTATTTCAGTTCTCTTAATTAGGCATCCCTTGGTATACTGCAGCTTCAGAAACTGAAGGCAGAGATTGGAGAAGCTGCAAACAATCCTCAGGGTTTGCTCTTAGAGGCTCTTCATTCTGCTGGGTACTCTGGTGCACTGGCAAATCCTCTGGTTGCTCCAGAATCTGCAATTAATAGATTAAATAGTAACATTTTGGAGGAATTTGTTGCTGTATGACTTCTCCTTTTGCAATAATGAACTAATGTCTCTAACAATTGTGGTTTGTTTTGTTAATTCTCTCTTGTGGTTATTTTCCAACTTTGCAAAATGCAGGAGAACTACACTGCTTCCCGCATTGTGCTAGCAGCATCTGGCGTGGACCATGATGAGTTAGTTTCAATAGCTGAGCCTCTTTTGTCTGATCTTCCCAAGGTCGCTCGTGTTATGGAGCCAATGTCCGTGTATGTTGGAGGTGAATATAGATGCCAGGCGGATTCGGGGGTGCGTCCTAACTCATTTGTGTGTTCTCTTTCCTTTTACAACTTCCTTTCACATTTCTGAAGTTTCTGCTTCTCAACAGAAGACGCATCTCGCCATTGCTTTTGAGGTTCCTGGTGGTTGGCTTAATGAGAAGGATGCCATGACCCTTACTGTTCTTCAGGTCAAAATTTTTTTTATTCAATGATAAGTGGTCTAATTAGTGTTGGATCCAAATATTATTTCATTTAACTGGCCTCTTTGAAAAATTCCATGATGCCATCCATACTGATGCTCCTTGTTTGATTTTTATGACTCAGATGCTTATGGGAGGTGGTGGCTCTTTTTCTGCTGGAGGCCCGGGCAAAGGGATGCATTCTCGGCTATGTAAGCACACCCACAATATTACAATTTTGAGCATTGCAGAATATGCTGAACAAGATAATTGAGAACTTCCTCTGTATCTGAATGTAACTTTTGGAATCATGCTCATGAGCAGATAGGCGGGTCTTGAATGAGTTCCAACAGATTGAGTCTTACTCTGCTTTCAATAGTATCTACAACTATACAGGCATTTTTTGGAATTCATGCAACTACGGTAGGGATAATCCTATTTGCTTCTCTTATGGCATTATGCTTATTTCAACTATATTTTTGGTTGTGTGCTAATTGTAGAATTTGTGTTGACAATCGATGTTTTTTGTAGTTCATCTATTGTTGACCACATTATGTGATTTCTTATATTTTTCTGTTTGTCTCTAATTTGTGGCTTCTGAGATCTATATAAGCGAATGCTGATTGTAGTTGTCATGAAGCAAATCATCCAAGGATTTTATTAATCTTGTTATAGGGACATCAATATGATAGATCCAGAGAATACAGCTGCCTTGGATTCTATTAATCTGTTCTGATTTTTCATTGAAGCAATTTTGGAGCTCTCTGAATTCCTGTTTGCTTGGATTTTGTTGTCAGATTACAGATTCCCTATTAGTTTCTAATTTAAGATCCAGTGCAGGGCCATTTCAGGAATGACTGTTTGTGATATTCTTAGATGTACCATTGGAAATAACTTATGTTTCGTTCCTATAGAATAAGGCAGTGCAATTTATGGGATCACTGCTTGAAAAAAACTTGTGCCAAATGGCTTTTGTTCTGCGGTTGCAGTGTATGTATAAGCAAGCTGAGGTAGAAAATGGTTCTATCATATGATATATCTGAGTCATTGCAGTATTAAAAATGGGATCTCTCCATAAGCAGGTGCAGGGATTTTCAATATATGTAAAACATTTCTGCACTATAAACCAAGTAACCACACATTGAAGTCTTGTTAGAAAGTTATCAAGCACAGTTCTCTCAAACACAATATCATACGTAAATTTCAGCATGGCATGTATATGTTGTGACTTTAGGGATAGCTTAGTGGTGTCACTGCCTGATTCATCAACTTATTTATTCTATAACTTCCTTTAGCTCTATGCAGTACCTATTCCATGGTCCATTGGTTCTACATGGGAAAATGGCCATCCTTATGAATAAATAGATGCTTTCTGTTACAATAATTGCTTTACTTAAAAAATGCGCTTAATTCTTTCCATCTGGTTATGCAAAACAAATGAAGTGATGTTTCATCTAGTTTTGCTCCTCTGTCCGCGGAAATTGACATTTTGCTTCCAATGGATGGCTTTAATCAGGGTCCAGATTTTGTTAATAAAGCTGTTGATTTGGCAGCTAGAGAACTTGTTGCAGTTGCAACTCCTGGCCAAGGTTTGGTTTTGACCACTGCTATGTTCTTTTCCTTGGTTGTTGAGAGCAATCCTTAATTTTTAGTTCTTGCAGTTGAACAGGTAGAACTTGACCGTGCCAAAGCATCAACCAAGTCTGCAGTTTTGATGAACCTCGAATCAAGAGTACGCTATTCACCAATTTTATTCTCTCCCTATGGTGCTGATTGGTATTTTTGGTTGTTAATAGTTGATTGTATTTCCATTTTCCAGATGGTAGCATCAGAAGATATTGGGCGCCAAATCTTGACATATGGCGAGAGGTTTCTCTATCCCTATAAAACATGAACTTACAGTTGCATTTCATGTCTAGATGGTAATGATTTTCTCGTCATGAATTCACAATGCAGGAAACCTATCGAACATTTCTTGAAAATGTTAGATGAAATTACACTGAAAGATATTGCATCACTTGCAGAGAAGTTAATTTCATCCCCGCTCACAATGGCTTCTTGGGGAGATGGTATGCTGAATATCTTATTGATGCTAGAACTTTCATTAATCTTATTAGTGTGTGTGTCTCTAACTTGGCCGCCTTCTTTTCTGTAGTTATCCATGTTCCCAGTTATGAATCTGTTAGCGGGAAGTTCCGATCAAGGTAAATTACCCCAAGGCCTGATGAATGTATAATCTTCTGCAATTTTGAAGGCCCTCCTTGGCTACAATATTTGCAACTGAAAAATAAATCAATTGATCGAGAGAATTAGCCCTCTCTCGGCATTGAACCTTGATTCATTTTGGTATTTTATTGTATCTCCTTTGCCAACCCTTTTAACCGTTATGGAACTTTTGATGAGTTATGATATAAACTTGTGTAGCACCAAAGGATAACTAAACTCGCATCATTCTAATGTTTTTTGATGTTTGGGATAAACTTAAGAAGCATGAAATTCCAAATTGGTATTCTTGCACCATGCACTGGCAATTGGTTATTCTCTTGTGATCTCTGATAGGTTCACGTAACTTGGAGGATGAGAAGGTACGGTAGCAAACATTCCAGAGGGGATTAAAAAAAATCTAGGGAAAAAAATTGCATATAATGA
Source organism: Dioscorea cayenensis subsp. rotundata (assembly GCF_009730915.1). Lineage (NCBI taxonomy): Eukaryota > Viridiplantae > Streptophyta > Magnoliopsida > Dioscoreales > Dioscoreaceae > Dioscorea > Dioscorea cayenensis. Next base: position 19,405,477 of record NC_052487.1, on the reverse strand, counting down.
TATAAACCCTTTGAGGAGTACATCATATACAATTTCTGGCCTTCTAGTATATTTTTTTATTATTTCATAATTTTTACCATATTTAATTAAAAAAATGTGGAATATAGAGATAAATGGTTATTTTTTTAGAAATTAGATGGACGATTAGGGCTGTTTCTGAGGTTGTATACATTAACAAAAGGAAAAAAAGGAAATTCTATAATTTGAAACCTTATTTTACACAATAATCACCCCTTGATAAATGATAAAAAAACAAACTAATGTTTGCTTACAACCTAGCACTTACAATGAATCCCTGAACTTATGGATTCAAATTACGAACAAAGGAACAGTTTTTAAAAACCAAGATTAATCCCTAAACTTGTTAACTCAATGGGATTTTATAAATTCAATGGGATTAAGAACAAAGGAACTGCCTGTAAAAATTAAGATGGCGAAACATAATATCACTTTTCGGTAAATGATGCACGAAAAACATCATTTAAGGCTTTCCTTCACAAAGGTAACCTCAGCACCTGAAGATGATGAGAGAAGACATCTATCCTGATCCGTTTCATCAGCAGTGATGATTGAGAAAGATTCAGATCCATCTTCTAAGAACATCAAAAAATAGAAAAAAACTTTTGATAAGTAATAACAGAACTTTATTTATCCAGTCTAATAAAGCACCCAACTTACAGTTGCAACTTTGTAAAGACTACTAACTATAACTGACAAAATAAATTCAAGCAACCAGAGTTTGAGTTCACAAACCTGAGAATGCATGGTAGTCATGTATCTGTTTAACTGCTGGTAACTGAAGGCTTTCAGGTAGAAGACAGTTGCACATTGCACCTGAAAGAAATTTGTAGTATTAACCTTCATGCTGGTCGCAGTATAAGAACAACCTTGTCAAATAGAGAAAGTAAAAAATTTAATGAAGAAAAATGTACAGCTTTCACTTAGAATTTGAAAAAGATAGAAACATAGTGCTTGAAAGCCTAGCTGTTAATTCTATCATTAAAAAAAAAAGTCAAAGAAATGAAAAAGAACTTAAATATTTAACTGGACACGACATAAAATCTATGGTACTCAAGAAACAACACTGATAATGAAAAATTTAGAGCATGAACAGACATGGCTAAACAATTTAAATGTTCAGTTGCTAAGGGCTTACCTAAGCGAGCAAGCCGGTTGACCCATCCAGGAATTGGTTTGCCTATTAATTTTGAGCTTACATCATTTGTAAAATGATTGCAGTTTTTGGAGATAAGGTGATATGTATCGCCATGATAGTCGGAGGCCAATTGCTCCATGAATGTATGTGTTTCGGAAGGAGACAAACTAATACAACCCAATGTGATGGAGCGCCTGTAGACAAAGCCTGGACAGTTCTTTGGCTCCACCTCAAACACTCCTGTAACTGGGAAATCATGGGCTCCAAAACCATATTCCAATCCATGAACTGTCACAACAAAGTAAAAATTGAAAATCAACTCACAATTTCACAGTACTCCTCAAAGAGAAGTAGGGCCCTTTCTGAAATATCTGTTAAATGAGAGAAAAAAAACAATAAATTTCATTCTTAATCAATTAGAAATGGACTTCAATATGACAGCCTTTAAATCTGTTAACTTGAAGGAGTACCATACATGTGTACATCTGTATTTTTCCACGGATAGTGAATAATGACTCCATAAATAAAATAGATTGAAAACCATATTCTCTAAAGTGAGCAGGGTACATTGTCTTGCTCATGTGACAATCAACTACCAGCAATGCAGAAAGTAAAAAATTTCTGGAAATTAAAGCAATAAAAAGCGTTAGAATGTCTACCAACCACTAAAACACATATTACTTGAAAGAAGATAACAATATTAACTTACTGAAACTTAGAAACTATATTACACATGCAAGGCTATATATAAACCACCAGTTTGTCTGGCAAATTTAATTACCTCAGAGGCAATGCTAATGCACAGATGTCTTTACATCTTAAGCTTAGCTATTCAAGGTGATAGTTTGCAGCATGATTGAGCGAAACTCGTGCTAGAAGTTTCTATTTTTTTCCCACCAAAATACATCACACATTTATAATTCTCAACATGTCACTCAGGTGACGCAGCTTTAACTCTGCTCATAACTTCATGTACCAATTTAGACTGAGGTAACTAGATGAAGGAATCCAAGTAGAAACTACTTTAGGCTCTTCTCAAGTTACTTCAAATAAAAAGGTATTTTTCTTCTCAAGAGGTTCTGAGGGTGATCGACAGAGATATGCCCTCATTCTCCACCAAACAACATTTTAGGGTATCTCTCCCATTACCGCTTCTAGAACATCCAAGTCTATGACTATTTGGACTTGCAGACTTTGCAAATAGGTGAATCTAAGTAGGCATGGTTAGGTGAAACAAGGTCAAGATAATGGAAAGTATCAGAGAGGCAGTGCCATTGTGCATGTCTACTTAGAACTAGACCATGGATTGATTTGAAAAATGCATCACAAAACAAACCAGAATTATATTATTATTAGCTCGCAAAGAAAACAAAATTTATAAGTTCATGGTATTGTGGATAAACAGAGATAAATCCCACCTATACTTCCAATGGACATTGATTACCATTCATATTCCCTCTTCCCCTTCTTTCACTCCATATTAACTATTTGTGCTTGAATCAAGCATTGAAATTATTAACACAGGGAATAAACATAAGTAGAGAAAAATTAAGACAACATGCCTGCATCCTCTCCTTTAGCACATTAAAAAAAAAAATCTCATCCAAGTAATTATCATTACCATCATCATTACTGTATCATTTACCATTCAAAGCTATGATTACTGATTTATCTTTTTAAAAGTTGATGCAAATAGGTCCACTCCTTTTTTTTCACTGATACTTTGTGGGATTTGCTTTGCATTTATCTTTAACAGGTTATGTACCTAATCAAAGTCCTCACTTATGAACTAGTTCTTCTTCTGTCATGCTAAACTAAGTGCTAAGCCTGCAGCATGCTAAATCTAGGAATAAAATGAACCTCATTACTCTCAGCTACCCTCATCAGCATGGGAAGATATCAAAATCAAATATTTCCTCCTCTGAGATCTACTTGTGAAGTAAACTAAAACTATGTCCTTGTGAAAAATTGCAACTGATTCTCTAAGTTATTCTTAATCTCAATCATATGCAAATTCACAACTTCAAACCAACACTCACATCATTCATTCAAAAACAAAAAAAACAAAAAAAAAACAAAAAACTCTAAATTTAACAAATAATAGAACAAATTTGCCCAAGTATCGATCTGAACTATGGTTGAAAACCACAAAGAAACCAGCAAGAAACAAAAAGGATCTCAAATCTAACAACAATAACAACGATTTCCATCAAAACTCACTTTCAATCCCCGAATGAAAGATACCGAGGCCGAACCAGTACATGTAGTTGTTCAAAGGAGTGAGATCGTAGACATTGAGCACCACCGGCGTGCCACCGAGGGCTTCAACGGAAGAACGCGAGCTGGAAGAGAAGAGGGACCCCATAAACCCTAGAAACAAACCCTAGATTCTCGCAATTTGGGGATTTGGGGCTTGTGAAAGGGATCTTTTCAGTTCAAGATCGGAGTTCAAAAATGGCGGAACACAACCTTCCGCTCAATCATAGAGTTGTGGGTGCTGGACCACGATAACACCCGCGAGACACCAGTAATGGTTCAAATTGGACAAGCATCTACCTTATTTATTTGGCTACTAACACACGTGGCAATGACGTATGGTACGGAGTTTGGACTAATTCGAATATACCATTCGCACAAATAGTCTGTGAAGAATTAACAGAGGTAAGGAATGGTGTGCTAGTCTAACAGTATTCACTTATTGTGGTAATTGAGAGGTTCTGTATTATTACAATTTACGTTGAGAGTCTGTAAAAGTTTTATGTAGGGATTATCTTTTATTCTTCTTTTCAGAATTATATGTATTTCTATATCTACTTATCATTTATTTTATTATTTATTAAAATTATAAAAAAAAAAACACGGATAAAATAAAAAATTAAAAAAATATATGTATAAATAAGGTGTGCATCAATTAGAGTGGTTTATTGATCCTTAAAAATTTATTAATTTATCCAAACTTCGCATTTACATAGTATTGGATTGTATGTGTATAGTATTATAATAGTACTATCGATCTTAAAATTTGATTTTTGTTACAACTGCCTACTGTAATGGTTGGTTGTTAAACCATTTGCTTTGTTCTAACCTTTTATAAATCTCATAATATTTATAATAATTAAAAGAGGAAAATTCTATAGTATTTTTTTAAATGATTGTGAAATTAATAGAAAATTTTAGTAAATTAAATAAAAATTAAAAGAGTGCCAATTAAGAGAATATTTTGCTGCGCTTCTGCAAGTGGAGACCTTTCCCTAGTAGTGTTCAGTCTTTCCCCTTTTCAGTTTCGGGTTTTTGTTTATTTTTGTTTTGGAACCACTACTAGTGATGTTGTTTCTATTTTTGTCTAAGTTCTACTCTTGGTTGATGTTGTTTGTTTTGCTTTTGTTTGCTCCCGTTTGTTGTTTTGTTTTGTTTTGTTCATATTTAGTTATTTGTAATATGTTTTTTTATGTATTTGCGATTTATCCATTTAAAAAAAAAACATATTTCAAATATTAGGTTTGGGAAAAAAAATTATTTGAATTGATAGAAGTTATATATATATATATATATATAAGCCATATAGCCCAAACAGTATAATGAATAGTATTCAAATCATATCCCTACATCCAAAATGATTAATTGGGTGTTGTTTATGTTTTTTTTCCCCTAAGAGGTGCTTGCAAATCAACCTCAATGGTTGTCTGATTCGTTGAGTTTCTGTGGCGATCGAATGGATAAAGTGGGAGAATTGTACATCGCAATTTTTTTTTACTGTACATAGATTCTCATACTTTTATTCCACTTTTGCATTGTTTATAGCATTATCAAACAAGTATTGTTGAAGTCATTATTCACAAAATAGTTGGTTCGAAGCCATTGGATTCAAATTCAATGGTTGATAAAGGACATTCATAGAATGGTTTGAAACCAACGATTAATAAGGGACGCCCGTAGAATGGTTATCTACGAATGCTTGGATAGATTGATCCTCATATATATATATATATATATATATATGTTTTTACCAATGTTGTTAAAACAGGGTTGAACTGGACTCACAAGCATAGGTGGTCTGGTTTTCCCTAAAAAATCAGTTTGGCTAAAAATCAGTGCTCAACAGTGTGAATCAGGAGGTTCAATTGCAAGCAAGATGAACCAGGCTCAGTTCACAAGGTTGAACTGACATCATTAAATACTTAGATTTACAATTTTTTTAATTGAAAATGAAAGGTCAAACTTCAAAGCAAATCTTACGTGGGACCAAGGAGAGCCATAAAAGACATAGCAGTATATTAAAAGTAATGGGTTTCTGTAAAAACATGTGAAAACCAGAATTATAAACTAGATTTTCATTAGAGCTTAAGACTGTACATTGAATCTCCTTGATTGAGATATCTCATGATTTTTTTTTTGAGACTTTACTTTTGTGTGGTGTCTATTTAATTTTTTAATATTTTCATTTCTTTACGAAGTTATTTGGTATGATATTTATATATCTTGTGAGATTTTGAATTTAAATATTATACAAGACTTATTTTGTTTGATATCTTATATGCATTTGGCTTAAAAGTTAACTTATTATTTTTTAATATTTTATATTTTATAAATTCAGGTTCAATCCGGTTCAACTACAACTAACCTCTCAACCCTTTTATCTTTGTCAGGTTTAATAGTCCGGTACAATTCAAACTACCTAGGTTTTTATTGGGAATTGCCTAATTTTTTATTTGATCAAGATTCATCGTTTGAACGGTCAGGATTGATTCCCTTTATTACAGTATTCCCCCTTCCGTCAATTCGGAACTCACGCTCTCAATCACTTTCAGGCTTTGCTTGGATGGGGGGTTTTTGGAGGTAGGGTAAAGGAAGGGTTTTTAAAAACCCATGCTTGGGGAGGGGGTTTTAAGGGGAGGTAAGGGTTGGGGAGGGTTGGTGGAGGTTTTAAAACCCCCATTTTACTCAAGTTTCTCAACACTCCAAATTGGAGGGTTGGGGAGGTTTTAGAGTTGGTATTTTTTAGGTTTGACAAAAATACCTTTGTAAGTTTCAAATAATTCCAAACATTATTTAACTTATATTTTTCAGTGAATGAGAGGAAGCTTCAATCTTGTTCTAATTTCCTTCTTTTCCTTCCGCTAGGGTTCCGAAGAACGCCCTCGCCGCCGTCGCTGTCGCCGCCGCCTCGGAGCCACCGGAGTTGCTGAACATCCTCGGAGCCGTTGTCGCCGTCGCTCAAGGTATTTATCTACAGTTGATCTCTCTTTGCTTGTCATTTGGGTTGATGAAGTCATTAGTTTGACATCCAGTTTATGGAACCTGTTAGTCTTCTGACTTTGCTGTCAATGCTGAGCTGAATACTTTGGTTTGTTGCTACAAATTTCTTAGTCATCTCTGCGTGTTCTCAAATTAGTGGTTTGTTTGTATTACCATTCTTTTATTATTCTTTTTTATCCATAGATTATATCTTTGAATGAGATCCAGTTGCAACAAATTCTGAGTCTCTGGGATTACTTCACAGTGTGCAGGCTACGAGAAAAGTACTCATTATAAATTTCTTTTCTTTGGCAATATTATTATGTTTTTTGGAATATTATGGATTTCATTGAATATCCATGAATATGTAGCTTTGCTTTGCATTGATTCCAGTTACAACCTTTAGCCTCAAATGCATGTCATCTGTACATAGTCTGCTTGATGGTGTTTCTTACTGATGCATATCTGACAAGTAATTACTGTACTACTAAAACAAGACGTCTGTGCACTTCCTAATGTTTCCATCATAATTCATGATTCTTGCATAGAACTTCAATAATAACACTCATGTGACCTACATATAACTGAGAGTCCAAGAACTGGATTTCAATGCTTTTCTCACTTGTGTTACTTTGTTAGTTTATTAGAAGATGGCTAACTCTTTATTGTTCTGATCAAATAATTACAATCCATATCCATCACATTTAGGCCGTTGAAGCCACCTTGAGATATTTGGCTTGTTTGTTAGCATAATGCAGACTTGTTATCCACTAGAATTGACCCAGTGATTATTGAATATTGTTGGAAGGACACATTTGCAAACACATGTATTCCGGTTTTGATATGATTGACGTATACCTTCAATCCTCTCAAATGTTATTATGAGAACAAATAATTAGGACTTTGATGTTTCACATTTAATTGAAGAAGTTTCAAAATTCAAACTATGTCATGCCTAATAATGATAGCTTAATGACCATGTTATGATCATATTTATGACCATAGCTTTTATTTGAAGCATCCGCTTTTCCTTTTTGATAATAATTGATTGTTTTGATCCTTATACTTGCCATCTTCTTGGTGGTTGATTTCTCATTGCCGACTTTTGCTATATGGCCAATTCTTCCAAGAATTTGTTTCATTTGGTGTTACGTCGATTAAACTAAGTAGTATCTAGTTCAAGTACAATGAGACCCACTTGTTCATTTTGCATAAAATAATAATAATTTATAATCCTCAACATATCGCCTATAAATGTTAATAAACTCATCACATTTCATTAATTTTTATTTTATTTTTCTTTGTATATTTAAATTTTTTGTCATGATAAGATAATAAATAATTATTTCAAGTTCTATAAAAAATATTATTCATCAACGTATCTTCCAATTGGTTAGGTTCTTAAAATCTTTAGAATGAAACGAAGTAGGCTTATTTAGCTAATTTCTATTCTATCTTGTGTATATTTAAATAGAGTTTCATGATAAAACAATAACAACAAATTACTATTATTAATTTTTTTTGTATTTTTGAAATTTTATATGATAACAATCACAGTTACTTGATTAATTGAATAGTCAATTACTTAGATTATTTGAAGTCAACTATTATTTGCATTTTAATTAATTGAATAGTAATTTACCTTTTATTTTGCAGTTAGTATTACTTTTCCTTCATACATATTTTATTTGCATTTTAATTAATAAATTTGTTATGTTTAGATGGACGATGAAAACCAAATGTTGGCTAAACTTCTATTGGCCCTAATTACATTGAACGGTCAGTTTATAAAACTGCTACACTTACATCAACTAGTAACAATTGAGTTCATCACCATCATAATTGGTTGGTATGCTAGACGTAGGGATGAACTTACTAGATGCCAAATCCCACGTGAAGTCCAGCTTGAAGCAGATCGAGCACGAGATGGGTTAATGTCACATTTACTTACAAGTAATTTATATCATAACATGATACGTATGAGTCATGGAGCCCTTCAAGGATTGTGTGACATGTTAGTAAGAGAAGGAGGTCTTAGACCATCAAGACAAGTTACCGTTGAGGAACAAATTGCGAAAAGACTATACCTATTAGGTCATAATGTTTCGCACCGTGAATTATCCTTCTTTTTCAGGCGTTCCGGTGAGACTATTTTTCGTCATTTTCACAATGTGTTGCAAGCTATTGTAGAGTTGGAGAGTAAAATCTTAAAACAACCCTATGGTACACAAATTCCTTCTAAAATATTCAACACCACTAGATTTTATCCATACTTTAAGGTAACAAATTATACTTATTAAATTATAAATTTAGTATGAATGTGTGTATGTTGAAAATGAAAATTTTAAATTATTTTACAGAACTGTGTCGGTGCTATTGATGTTATACATATTCGTGTAAAAGTTTCTAATACAGAAGCTCCCAAGTATCGTGGGAGAAAAAAAATACCCAACACAGAATATTTTTGCTGCATACACATTTGATATGAAATTCACATATGTGTTACATGGTTGGGAAGGTACTGCATCTGACTCAAGGATTATGAAGGATGTCTTAAGTAGAACATGCCCTCTTAAAATTCCAGAAGGTACTTATGAGTACATATAATATTACATAAACACAAGAAATGCTATATAACAAAGTTTGTTTTATGTCTAGGGAAATATTATCTAGTTGATGCTGGCTTTATGTTGCGACGTGGACTTATAACACCTTATAGGGGGGAGTGATATCACTTGAAAGAGTACTCACGGAATCCACCTCGAAATGCAAGGGAATTTTTAATCTTCGACACGCGTCTTTGCGCAACGCTATTGAACGAGCATTTGGTGTTGTTAAGAAGCATTTCCCTATAATTGGAAGTTCTACAGAGCCTCATTATGGTTTGGAAACACAAAAGAAGATTATTTTTGCATGTTGTATCTTACACAATTATTTAATGTGTGCGGATCCTGATGATGATATACTTGCACAAGTTGATACTGAACTTGCAGAGGAAGCACCAGAGGAACATTATATCAGTCGGAAAAATACTGAAGAAACCATGGAAGGAGAGTTAATTAGAGATGCTATTGCAGTTGAAATGTGGCTTAATTATAATGAATAATTTCCGTTATAGAAGTGTTTTCATGTTGTCTTAATGTATGTTTTGTTATATTAACTAGTTGATACTTATTTGTATCGTTTTGAATTTAATGTATGGCTTGTATGGATTCTTTTGTTATAGTATTAATTACAATGCAAACTTAATAGTATTAATTGCAACATGAATTTAATGTGTGGTCATTTATGTATGTACATATATGCTCTTAATGGAGGTGTATATATAAAGATACTAATTTTGTTTTTTGTTATTGTAGTTTGAGATATGCCAAGGAGAAAAACAAATACAAATGCTCATGATGGAAATGCCATGTGTGTTTGGAACTTTAGTATGGATGATGCTTTAAGTGATGCATACTTGCATCAACAAACAATGAGCAATAGAGTTGGCGGCACCTTCACAACACATGCATTAGATAACATCGTCAATGAGTTAAAGGGAAAATTTCCAGAGAAGACAATAGATAAGGAGAAGGCTCAAAACCGAATGAAAAACATTAAAAGAGCATTTACTAGATGCTATGATATTTTCAAAAACGGGATGAGTGGATTTGTTTGGAATCCAACAAAGGAAATGTGGGATGTTGAACTGGAAGTATGGCAACACTTAATTAAGGTAATTTTTTTTTCCTTTGTTTAACAAATAGAAGTGTAAGTTAATGTTTATATTATTAGATATAATATTTTTACCATTTCTTCATGTGCATGCCAAACCAGAAGCAGCAGAGTGGATGAATAAGAGTATTAGAAACTATGAGAAGTTGGTTCAACTTTATGGACAAGATAGAGCGACGGGGCAACATGCTGAGACTGCATCTGAAATGAGGCAACGACAACGTCAAAATTCAATGAATTTATCTGGTGGTTCTTGTTCAGGTGCGATTGATGACATTGATTTTATGGTTTCCCAAAACATAGCAAACCTAGAGAATTTGGGGGACAATGAAAACATAGAAATTCATGATGATGAACTTGGAGATGAAGCATCCCCCGAAGTTCCAAGTTCTTCTAGGTCGAGAAGGTTAGAAGATCTTATAGTCGGGATGACAATGGCAAGTTTTTCTAGGGAGGTGGAAACGATGTCTCAATGCATTTGTTCAATCAACGATGGCAATAGTTGAAGTATCAAAAGAATGTGTTGAATGTGACCAACAATATTTTTGAACACATTTGGTCAAAAACACAAACTCAATTAAAAGGCGTCGATGTATGGGCTAGTGCTTGTGAATTTAGGGTTCTCACAACCTTTTTCTCGAACAAAAGCTTACTTATTCCTCATCAATGATTCCAAGATGTTGGAAGGTATAATGGGATGTCCAAATAAACATCGCAAATCTTTATTGTTGACTTCAATGGGTTATGATCGAGAACCACATGAATGAAAAAACAAAAGGTAAACATTTATCGTTGGCGAAAATTTTCCTTTTGCGTACTTGTGAATATTAGACATTGTACTAATTATTATCTTCTTATTTGTTACAGACTTAAACAAGTGCGAAGTAGTAGACAATCTTGAATTTGACAATATTTTTGTTAATGTCTACAAGTGTGTTTTTTTGCCAATGTTGTAATGGTAAAACCAAGGGGTATTTTTATTTATTGTAATGGCAAAACAAATTACTTGCAAATGTTGTAATACCAAAACCAAGTGGGAGAATTTTCTTATTTTCATCACTTTTGTTGATTTATAATTGTGTTTCTATTTGATTTGTATTAATAATGCTTAGAGTTGTGTGTGATAGTGAATTGTCATATATCACAAATTGCTAGGTTGTCATGTGACTCTATTTTGTTGAACATGCACTGGACATACAAATTGCTAGGTTGTCATATATTATTTGCAAATGTTGTAATGACAAATTATAATGAGAATTGCTAGGTTGGTATGTGTTTCTATTTTTGTTCAACACGAGATGCACATACAAATTGCTTTTCTTTGTTTGTGGTGCCGAAAGGAAGTATGGCAATGTTGGTTATGGTGGTTGTGATGTAGCAATTTGTATGTAACTATAATTTCTTTTTTCATAATATAAAATAATAATAATAAATAAATAAATAATGACAAAAAATAGAGAGTTATATAAATTGGGAAATATTACGTAATCTATTAATAATATTGTTTAATCTTTTTCTCACTTAGTCTAACTATAATTTAAAAAATTAATAAAATAATAATAATAATTAAATAATAATTAAAAAAATAGAGTTATATAAATTGAGAAATATTACTTAATCTATTAATGATATTGTTTAATCTCTGTCTCACGTAGTCTAACTATAAAAAATAAAGAGTTATATAAATTGAGAAATATTACTTAACTATTAATGATATTGTTTAATCTCTTCCTCACTTATTTTTTAACTATAATTAAAAATAAATAATAAAATAATAATAATAATAATAATAATAATAGTAATAATACATAAATAATGATAAAGAAATGAAGCATTATATAAATTGAGAAATATTACTTAAGTTATTAATAATATTATTTAATTAATTTTATTATTGTAAATGAAATATAATCACATTGTCTTTTTATTAAATACAAAATTAATATAATAATATACTCTATGTGACTTTTTATATTCACAAACCTCCCAACCAAACACAATAAGATTTCAAGACCTTCCATTACTTTACTTCAATCCAAGTAAAATATGGTTCATAACATTTCTCTACCTTTCTTTACTCTATCTTAGACCTGTCCAAGGGCCGGGCTACCCGCCCGAGCCCGAAGACCCGCCCGAAAAATGGGAGGGCTTCG